>NC_057716.1:106293690-106296295 GCF_004010195.1 Chiloscyllium plagiosum
GAAGGGTTTGGAGGGATATGGGCCAGGTGCTGGCAGGTGGGACTAGATTGGGTTGGGATATCTGGTCAGCATGGACGGGTTGGACCGAAGGGTCTGTTTCCGTGCTGTACATCTCTATGTCTCTATGAAGCATCTGTTTCTAAGCTGTATAACTCTAAAATAACTTTATCAAATAAGAAATAACCATCAGTAATGTGTAGGCAGGCCTCAGCAATAACTGTGGTACCATTACATGTATATCAAATTCTCATGTTCACACACCATGATACAGACATCACTGATATGGCTTTCTTACCAATTGTACTCCTTGGTTATCGTCAATCCTTGTATATAGTTGTTAGGATATTCTACTGTTGACGTGGCCATCACTGGCTGGGCCAATATTTACTGTCTAACCCCTAGTTGCCCCTTGAGAAGGTGGGGGTGAGCTGCCTTCTTGAACCGCTGCAGTCCATGTGCTGAATCCCAGGATTCTGACCCAGTGACACTGAAGGAACGGTGATTATATTTCCAAGTCAGGATGGTGAGGGGCTCGAGGGGAACTTGCAGGGGATGGTGTTCCCATGGATCTGCTGCCCTAGATGGAAGTGGGCATGGGTTTGAGTGGATTAAGGTGCTATATAAATGCAACTAATAGTCATTAAATGTACAACCTAGTTCAGGATGACTCCCTCAGTAAGACCACGTTCATGTTCTTTCCAATATCAGACCATATCTTGAAGCTGATCTGGACTATGACAAGAAGATCAATCTCCTCCCTGTCAGCTCTCGTTCCAACGGCTCAGTTACCCTGTCACCCTGCACTCTCTCGCTGGGGACTGGAGAGGGCACACTTTACCCACCCTGGTTAATGAAACCCCTTAACCTAAAACCCAGTTAGGGCACTGGGCAGGGTGGGAGAGGGCAAGACGAGGAAGGGAGAAGGGTGAGACTGAGAGTGTGAGAATGTGAGAGGGAGAGAGTGTGTGAGACAGTGAAAGAGAATGAGAGAGTGAGCCAGTTTGAGTAAGAGAGTGAGAATGTGAGAGTGAGAGAGTAAGAGTGAGAGAGTGAGTGTGAGAGAGTAAGACTATGAGTGAGAGAGTGTGTGAGTGAGAGTGTGTGAGAGTGAGACAGTGAGAGTGAGTGTGTGAAAGTGGAGAGAATGGGAGAGAGTAAGAGAGTGAGAGTATGAGAGAGTGAATGTGTGAGAGTGACAGAGAAAGTGAGATAGTCCTTCTTGCAGATCCTCAAGTGTAGTACAGACGTCCCTGAAATGGACCGGTCCCTTCTCAAACATCCACCTCCCGTGATAACCAACGTTCTCACCTCCATCTGCTAGCACCTCAGGATTCTTCTCAGCTGTGACTACTGTGGAGAACAGATGCAGAGATGTACCCTCCCTAGAGTATGATACAGTATTTAACGAGTGTCTCAGACTAGGGGAGAGTGACATTGTGTAACATCGCTGAACTCTAAACTCCAGGCCAAAGCTCGAGGGACAAGGGCTCAAAACTCACCACAGCAGCCAGTACAATTAAAACTTGGTGAATTAAATCTACGATCGAAAACTACTTTCAGTGAGAGCAATCATGAAATATATCACAGATTGCTGTCAACCTCCCAGCCTGTTCAGTGTTATCCTTGAGTGAAGGAAATCTACCATCCTTCCATGGTCTGGCCTACAGGAGCCCAGAGGCAGCAACACACAACAGCCTGAGCCAGCCTCGGAAATAGTCAAGCAAGCCATCGGTTCAAGGGGCAATTAGAGGTGGCAATAAATGATGGTCATGGGGAGAGTGCACAGGGCTCACGAGAGCAGAATAAGTATGGAGTTCATTACCACAGGAGGCTGTGGAAACCAGGTCATTTTTAATAGAGAGTCTATTTAAGACTGAGATAGATAGGTTCTGGAGTACCAAAGGGATTGAGGGTTACGGGGAGGAAGCAGGAGAATGGAGTTGAGCCATTATTGAGTGGCAGAGTAGATGGCCTAATTTCTGCTCCTATGTCTTAGAGGGGACACGGACGGGGAATAAGCAGGGGAGAGGGGGAGCATGTGTAGAGGGGACACAGGGGGATCTGGCAGAGGGTGGCTGGCACGCAACAAGCAGTTGAAATACAAGAACAAAATGGTCAGTTTTCCTTCTGTTTTCCCCCCCAGGTTGTACCCAGTTGTTCCAAACGTGGTTCGCACACTGCACAGGGACATCGTGTTGGGTGGTTACCATATTCCACAGAAAGTAAGCAAATCTGTCAATAAGCAACTGAGGTAAAAACAGTTACACTAAATATCTTCATAAACTGGGAGAAGTAGGGATGCACACTCACACCGAGAGAAACAGAGACAGACCAACACTCACACCGAGAGAGACAGAGACAGACCCACACCGAGAGACAGAGACAGACCCACACAGTCACACCGAGAGACAGCAAATCTGTCAATAAGCAACTGAGGTAAAAACAGTTACACTAAATATCTTCATAAACTGGGAGAAGTAGGGATGCACACTCACACCGAGAGAAACAGAGACAGACCAACACTCACACCGAGAGAGACAGAGACAGACCCACACCGAGAGACAGAGACAGACCCACACAGTCACACCGAGAGACAGAGACACAC
>NC_057716.1:106302619-106321983 GCF_004010195.1 Chiloscyllium plagiosum
GAGACAGAGACACACTCACACCGAGAGAGACAGAGACTCACTCACACCGAGAGAGACGGAGACACACTCACACCCAGAGAGACTGAGACACACTCACCCTGAGACAGAGACACACACACACCGGGAGACAGAGACAGACCCACACTCACACCGAGAGAGACAGAGACTCACTCACACCGAGAGAGACGGAGACACACTCACACCCAGAGAGACTGAGACACACTCACCCTGAGACAGAGACACACACACACCGGGAGACAGAGACAGACCCACACTCACACCGAGAGAGACAGAGACACACTCACACCGAGAGAGACAGAGACAGACCCACAGTTACACCGTACAGAGTCAGACACCACAGAGATTGAGAGGTTGGGACCACTCTCACCGAGTGAGAGAAAGAGACAGATGTGGACCCCGCTCACACCAATGTTATCTGGTGCTTCCCTCCAACGTTCAGGCAATGGCAGTGACAGGCCCTGCAGGTTTATGGAAGTACGCTGGGCCTGCCTTGGAAATATTCTCAGATTAAGACAAACCGAGAGCTGTAAATGCTGGAGATCTGAAACAAACAAAACCAAACAATACTGGTGAAACTCAGCAGGTCTGCCAGTATCAGTGCAGAGGGAAACAGATTGAACGTTTCGTGTCCAGATACTGGGAAGTGGTTCTGTACCAGATTGAAAATCTCTCGTAAGTCCTGTTATTGTTTCTGTCATTGTACCATTCCTTACTTCCTTACAGACAACATTTATCCTGTGTCACTACGCAATGTCCTACAGTGAACAGAACTTTCCGGGCCCTCACCTCTTCAAGCCAGAACGCTGGCTCCGAGAAGCAGATAAACACAAGCACCACCCGTTCAGCTCGATGCCGTTTGGATTCGGTGTCCGCAGCTGCATAGGGCGAAGGGTTGCTGAGCTGGAGATGCAACTGACACTGGCCAGGGTAAGGACTGGTGGCAGCTCGACTCTGTCAACCAGAGCAGGCACAGTGTGGCTCTGTATCCATAGATCCCTGAAGGGAACAGGTTAGGGAGAAGGGAGGCAGAGCTAAAACTACTCAGACCACAGCTGGCCCCTTGGGCTGTGGAGGCTGTGCACAGAAGGTTCATTAGGTCAATGTCAGATATGAGTGTTCTGTCTTATAAGGAAATATTGGGTAGATTAGACTTGTACTCATTGGAATACAGAAGGACGAGAGGTGACGTTATTGAAAGGTAGAAGATTCTTAGGGGATTTGACAGGGTAGGTGTGGAGAAACTGTTTCCCCTTGTGGGACCAGAGGGGCATCATCTCAGAATAAGGGGTCCACCATTGAAGGTAGAGATGAGGAGGAATCGCCTCTCTCCGAGGGGAGTGAATCTGTGGAATTTATTCCCACAGAGGGCTGTCGAGGCTGGGTCATTGAGTATGGTCAGGGTTGAGATCGATAGATTTTAAATCAGGAAGGGAACCAAGGGTCTGGGGTAGAAGGCAGGAGCGTGGAGTCGAGGGTTATCAGATCAGTCATGATCTCATTGAATGGCACAGCAGACTCGATGGGCTGAATGGCCTACTTCTGCTGCTATGTTTTCACGGTCTTATAAGGTGGTTCTGAGCGCATATGAGATCCTTAGCTTTCTTAGCCGAGGCATTGGAATACAAGTGCACGGAGCTGGACAAAACCAGTTTGGGCCCACATTGTGTACAGTTCAGGTCACAGGAAGATGGGACTGCAGTGGAGAAGGTGCAGAGATTTACCTGGGCTGGAGAGGCTGAGCTATGAGGAAAAGACTGGATAGGCTGGAGTTGGTATGGTTGGAGTAGCGAAGATCAAGGGGAGATCTGATAGAGGTCTATATGATTATGAGGGATACAGTTAGAAAAGGCACTTTATTCCATCAGTAGTGCGGTTAATGACCTGTGGGGCATAGATTTATGCTAAAAGGTTGAAGGCAAAGAAGAGAGTTGAGAATTTGTTTCACCCAGAGGGTGGTGGGAGTCTGGAACTAACTGCCTGAAAGGGTGCAAAACCAGACATTGCTGGAAAAGCTCAGCAGGTCTGGCAGCATTTATGGAGAGAAATCAGAGTTAACGTTTCAAGTCGAGTGACCCTTCCTGAAAGGGTGGTTGAGTCACAAACTCTTGTAACTTGTGAGCAGGGTATTTAGGAATACTTCCAGGGCTACAGGCCAAAAGCTAGAAAGTGGGATTAATGTTGTCAGATCTTTGTGGATTGGTACAGACACAATGGGCAGAATGGCCACTTTCTGTGGCTGTAAATGGCTAAAAATGTAAATGACTCTTTCTGATTTCAGCTGCTGAAACAGTTCCAGCTAAAACTGGAGCCTGGAACAAAGGAAGTTCCTGCAAAGTCCAGAATTGTTCTTATTCCTAAGAATCCCATAAACCTGCAGTTCCTGGACCGGCAATGAAGAATCAGGAGCAGGAAGAATTGACCAGGCTCAAGTTCATCAATCACAATCTCTCAGGTCATGTGCTGACCTTTTCATTGTATACTCTGTTCCATTTCACACAGTAATTCCTCTCCCTGACCGTTTAATTCAGTTCCACCCTTTAACAGCGTTCCAGCAGTAACACATCACATCTAGACTTCACACCTCCTTCCCGACTCATCAATTTCCTATCTCTTCCTGTGGGCTTGTGCCCGGAGTTGGAATAATTTTCCAGCACGGGCCTGACAGGCTGAATGGCCTGTTCCTGGGTTGACTGGCCATTAGACCTGGCCCACACTGCAGAGTGCCTGCAGCATGAGAAGGAAGCAAGGAGCTGCTGACTGAACAGAAGGCTTGTCATCTCTCGCTGTCCTTACAGGACCCAAACAATTAGTAAGGATACGTACTTCTTCATAACCAAACTGGTTCATACATAGCTCCTGCTCAAACATCCACGCATCCCAGCCTCCAATAATTAAGTAAATGAAGTGTTCAAAAAAACACTTGTTTTTTGCAATGGCTCAATATTTTCTCCCAAGATTTTCTTAACTTTCAGATGCCGTAGACTCAGAAATTCTACTGCAACCCTGTAAGTCTCTCATGAGACAGACAGGGGGAAGATCACAGCAGAATCTCATAGCCACGACATCACATGGAATTGTGACAAGGACGCTTACCTTATACACGATGGGATCTTCATAGGAGATAAGAACTTAAAACCAGGAGCAGGAGTAGGCCGCCTGGCGCATCGAACCTACTCCCCAATTCAACAGGATCATGGCTGATGTTTCCATGTACTCAGCTCCACTTACCCACCCTCTCACTGTATTCCTTAATTCCTTTACTGTTCAAAAATCTAACCTTGCTTTAAAAATATTCAACAAGGTAGCCTCAACTGCTTCACTAGGCAGGGAATTCCACTGACTCACAATTGGTGTGGCTCCCGTTCAGAAGGAGAGAGGTTCAGCAGCCACTGTATGAGGATGGCAGCACATTCCTGAAGCTCAGTGCTCCCCAGGGGGATGGAGTCCTGCCCAACACAGTCTATTCCAACTCTCCCAGAGTTTATGCTCAAATCTCCTGGTTTGTTTTAATTTACAAACTGGGATCAGAGATCAGTATGTTAACTACTCTCCTTATTCTTTCATGGGATGTGGGTGTTCTAGACAAGGCAAGTATCTGCTGTCCACTCCAAATACTTAATGGACACAGTGGCCACTTCAGAGGGTAGTTAGGAGTCAACCACATTGCTGTTGCTTAGAAATCACTTGAAGCCAGATCAGGTCAGGACAGCAGATTTCCTTCCCAGAAGGACATTCCTGAACCAGATGGGTTTTTAACAACAATCGCTGGTCGTCACCATCACTGAGACTAGCTTCATATTTCAGATTTTTAAATTGAATTTAAATTCAGCACGAGTTCCCCATGAGATCAGCCTGGGCCCCTGGGTCCTGCATCATTCTCCCGTTCATTATCTCTATCAGGTTGCCCCCAACCTAACTATATATGAAGGATAGGGGTCAATACGAGTAGTGAGATTCTTTAACTGCTCGCTCATTGTGACCCCCATGGTACAGCCCAGTAAGGAATTCCAAGGATGAACGACAGTGATTACAAATCTAAATCCGGGATAGTATGTCATTCGGGGAAAACACTTGCAGATTGACAGTTCCAACATCATCTGGTTAGCCTTCTAACCTATAGCCTGTGTAAACCTGAACTCATAAAACAGTTCTGTCCGAGTCACATTGAATCACATTTCCCCATCACCCGTGTGCTCGCTGACCTGCGATGACAATGAATTTTGGACAACACTCCAGGATCCCTGCAGCTCTCCTGCTGTAGGCTCTTGTGAATCACTCATTCCCTTCACTTCACTGTCAGAGGCTGGAACTTTGGAATTTCTTCCTGAAACTTTTGTACAGCTTCACCTTATCCAAAGGAATAAACGTTGAACGCATAAAACTTTGTTTGCGAGCCTATTGCCTAACTACTGATTGACCTCACATTAACGTAGCCAGTTAGCATCATATCTCAAGGATATACCTCAGGCCAGGCAGTGATGGGATGGCTCAGGAATTGTTGTAGGCGAAAGTGAGGACTGCAGATGCTGGAGATCAGAGTCAAGATTAGAGTGGTGCTGGAAAAGCATGGCAGCTCAGGCAGCATTTGATGAAGGGTTGAAACGTCGATTTTCCTGCTCCACAGATGCTGCCTGACCTGCTGTGCTTTTCCAGCACCACTCTAATCTTGACTACAGGAATTATTGTTACAGCTACACAGAGGCCCTCCACCCTGCGGAGGTGATCGATCCCTTCACCACAGGGAAAGATTTCTTCCTGTCGACCCCTCAGTGTCCTCTGCTCCAAGGAATACAATTCCAGGCTGTCCAATCTTTTCATAACTGAAACCTTCCATAACTGAAACTAAATCTCCACTGTCCCCTCTCCAGTGCAATCACATCCCTCTCATCCTGTGGAGACCAGAACTGCACACCATACCCTAACTGGGGCCAAAGCCCTTTTCAGTTGAGAAAGTGGTGAAACAAATGAAATGGCCAATGACCATGTGTGTATTGTTGGTTCAAACATAGTTGACAGGTAAACCGAGTGAGGTATTTGCATCACTAACAGAGAAGGTATCTGGTGAGTATGACAAGGTGAAAAAAAAAACAGGACAAAATACATCTCTCAAAACCATTGTTATGAAGATGTGGGTGTACTGTACATTTAACAGAGTAAAATCTAGTAGTGACAGCACCAAGTGTTCTCAATAACACACAATATAACATGTGCTCCAGCTACTGGGGTAGCTGGTTGCCTGGAAACGACAAAACAGATTTGAATCAGGCCAATCAGTTTAAATTATATCCCGAAAATACCAAACTCCAATCAAGTTTGAATTGAGTATATTGACAATCTTAAAAGTCAATGACACAATCCGGTGCTTTGGGGGTATAAGACCGGGGAAAATTGAACAGCTGGGGAGGAGAACAGCCACAAGACCAACTGCTAGTCAGAGCTCTCTGAGAGGTACCTGTCCAGAGAAGGATTGTGCACAGAGAAAACCCTCAACACAGACCTGGAGAGCCAATCTACCGACGGTGATAAAGAGATTTGACCACTGGCTGGTTTTAAAATTTGAATTTTTTTGTAAATTTGAATTGGGAGTTTTATCTGATTAGTATTATAGAAGGGAAGGTAAAAGGTAGGTTAGAGGAAGGAATTGTAAATAGTGGTTAGTTAATTATTCTCTGTTATACTTTAAGATATAAAGTTGTCAATTTTTACTTTAAATTGTTCTTGGCTGCTTGAAGTTTTTTACAGATTACTGCATGGGATAAATCTTTGCTGTGTCGCTGGTTTTAAATTAAGCAGGAGGGTTTACTCTGTGTCAAAACACCATAGTATTATCACAAACTACTATCTTCCTATTCCTAGTCTCACTGACACATGGCACAGGATGTAATTTTGTGATTATAATCCTAGACGTCAAGCTTTTCAACTTCCTGCCTAACTCCCTGAACTCCCTTTGCAGGAATCTCTGCAAATATTGTTGGTACCAATAGGTACCACAATCTCTGATTGCTCACCCTCCACCCTTCAGAATATCGTGTGCCCTCTCAGAGACATCCTTGATTGTGACGCCAAGGAGACAACAATCAACCTGAAGTTTCACATGCAGCCACAGAATTACCTATCTGAGCCCTGACTATACAGTCCCCTATCACCACTGCTCATCTCCACTCTGACCCTCCCTGCTGTACAACAGAGCTAATCATGGTGTAACTGACCCCAGCCACCGCTGCTGCTTTCCCTATCGGAAAGATATTGTGAAACTTGAAAGGGTTCAGAAAAGAGTCACAAGGATGTTATGTTTGAGCTACAGGGAGAGGCTGAACAGGTTGGGGCTGTTTTCCCTGGAGCATCGGAGGCTGAGGGGTGACCTTATAGAGGTTTATAAGATCATGAGGGACATAGCCAAGGTATTTTTCCCAGGGTAGGGGTGTCGAAAACTAGCGGGCATAGGTTTAAGGTGAGAGGGGAAAGATTTAAAAGGGACCTGAGAGGCAACCTTTTCACACAGAGGATAGTGTATGTATGGAATGAGCTGCCAAAGGAAGTGGTGGAGGCTGGTACAATTACAGCATTTATAAGGCATCTGGATGGGTATATGAATAGGAAGGGTTTAGAGCGATATGGGCCAAGTGCTGGCAAATGGGAATAGATTAGGTCAGGCTATTTGGCTGGCATGGACGAGTTCGATTAAAGAGTCTATTTCTTTGCTGCACATCTCTATGACTCTCTTAATGGTATCCAAAACAGCATGTCTGTGTATGAGGGGTATAGCCACAGGGAACTCCTGCGCACACTTTCTGGCAATCACTCAACTCTTTCTCTGTGTAGCCCTTCCCGGTGGTGTGACCAGCTCCCTAACCGAGCTATCCATGATATTCTCAGCCTCATGGGCAACCCCATATTGAGTCCGGGTGCTCCATGCTGCAAATGAGGAGCTGCAGCTGAACACACTTGCTGCACACGTAGTCACCATGGAGACTGGCAGTGCCCCTAATCTCCACATACTGCAGGAAGAGGATTCCACAAGGCTGAGTTCTCCTGCTACAGTGAACTTTATCAACCCCATCAACAACAGCCAATAATCCAGGAACTGATCACCCAACTTAACACAGTCATCACCAAACTGAGATCTCTCACTCCCACTCTCTACCCCGAGCAGACTACCACGATAAAACTTACGTTTTTTTAATTTCAAAAATGTACTTTATTCATAACAATCTTTATATACACATGGTCAGTGGAGCAGTTCGATTCTGTACAATCTTTGCATATGAAGAACAAACACACCAAGGCAGTTCTAACTGATACAGGAAACATGCACTCAAGGCACTGAGAGGATCTGAGAACAGAAGAACCAGGAGCAGGAGCAGGCCGTCCAACCCCTCAGGCCTGCTCCATCACTCAATAAGATCACGGCTGATCTTATCATGGACTCAGCTCCACTTACCCGCTCTCTCA
Source organism: Chiloscyllium plagiosum (assembly GCF_004010195.1). Taxonomy (NCBI): domain Eukaryota; kingdom Metazoa; phylum Chordata; class Chondrichthyes; order Orectolobiformes; family Hemiscylliidae; genus Chiloscyllium; species Chiloscyllium plagiosum. The sequence goes on from NC_057716.1 coordinate 106,310,093, forward strand.
CTGTATCCCTTAATTCCTTTATTATTCAAAAAATATGTCTTGGCTTTAAAAGCTTTTACTGAAATAGCGTCAACTACTTCACTGGGCAGGGAATTCCATAGATTTACAACCCTCTGGGTGAAAAAGTTCCTTCTCAACTCAGTCCTAAATCTGCTCCCTGTAATTTTGAGGCTATGCCCTCCTGTCCTAGTTTCAGCTGCCAGTGGAAACATCCTCTCTACTTCTATCTTATCGATTCCCTTCATAATGTTACATGTTTCTGTAAGATCCCCCTGCCCTTATTCTTCCAAATTGCAATGAATATAATCCTAGTCTACTCACTCTCTCATCCATAAATCAACCCCCTCAATTCTGGAATTCTAGTGAACCTCCTCTGCACCCCCTCCAGTGCCAGTACATCCTTTCACAAGTAAGGAGACCAAAACTGCGCACAGTCCTCCAGGTGTGGCCTCAACAGCACCCTGTACAGATGCAACATAACCTCCCTGCTTTTGAACTCAATCCCTTTAGCACTGAAGGACAAAATTCCATTTGCCTTCCTAATTACCTGTTGTACCTGCGGACCAACCCTCTGTGATTCATGCACAAGGACACCCAGGTCCCTCTGCACAGCAGCGTGCTGCAATGTTTTACCATTCAAGTAATAGTCCTTTTTACTGTTACTCTGACCAAAATAGATGACTTCACATTTATTAACATTGTACTCCATCTGCCAGACCTTTGCCCACTCACTCAATGTATCTCTGTTCCTCTGCAAAGTTTCTCAGTCCTCTGCACACTATGCTCTGCCACTCATCTTAGTGTCAGCGGCAAACTTGGACACACCTACACGTGGTCCCCAACTCCAAATCATCTATATAAATTGTGAATAATTGTGGTTCCAACACTGATCCCTGAGGCTCATCACTAGTTACTGATTGACAGCCAGAATAGTACTCTTTTATCCCCGCTTTTTACTTCCTGTCAGTCAACCAGTCCTCGATCCACGCTAATACTCTACCCCTAATGCCTTGCATCCTTATCTTCTGCAGCAGCCTCTTGTGTGGCACCTTGTTGAAGGTCTTTTGGAAATCGAGGTACATGACATCCACCAGGTCCCCACTGTCCATCTTGCTCGTAATGTCTTCATAGAATTCCAAAAGATTAGTTAAGCATGACCTGCCCTTCATGAACCCAATCTGCGTCTGCTCAACAGGACAACTTCTATCGAGATGCCGTGCTATTTCTTCCTTGATAATAGACTCAAGTATCTTCCCCACTACAGAGGTTAAGCTAACCGGTCTATAATTCCCCATCTTTTGTCTACCTCCCTCTTTAAACTGGCGTCACATTTGCTGTTTTCCAATCTGCTGGGACTGCCTCAGACTCCAGTAAATTTTGGAAAATTACCCCCAGTCTACCTGCTATTTCTCCCGCCATTTCTTTTAGTACCCTGGGATGCACTCCCATCAGGACCAGGAGACTTGTTTATCCTTAGCTCCATTAGCTTGCCCAACACTACCTCTTCCGTAATAATGATCGTTTCCAGGTCCTCACCTACCTTCATCCCTTTCTCAATTACTGGCATGTTGTTAGTGCCCTTCTCTGTGAAGAGCGATACTAAGTACCTGTTCAATGCCTTGACCATTTCATCATATCCCATAACTAAATTCCCCTCCTCATCCTCCCAAGTAGTTTAGCCACTCCTTCGTTTTATATATTTATAGAAACTGAATGGACTCCCATTGTACTTTGACAGAAAGACCTTAGAGCGTCCCTCTCCTTTTCCCTCAAAACGTAAGTGTTTTATCTCACGAACTCATTCATTTTCCAAAGCTGCTTCCCGAGCAGTTCTGCCTCTATCCACAATCCTCTTCTCAGTCTTGGTGACCAAACTGACTTCTGCCTGAATCATTAGTCATTTCTCACCAGCGCTGTCCGTCCATGCCCCATTTGCCACATCTTTGTCTGCTATCATAAGCCATCAATAACTTGTTATACCCAATCTGTGCTCTCTTTACAACTTACTTTCCTTCCTACCTTTCATTCACACATTGCTGTCTGAGAGATCTTGCTGTGCACAAATTAGCTCAAGGACAGCTTCTTCCCCATTGTTATCAGAGGTTTGAACAGATCTCTCATACATTAGAGTTCATCTTTCTCGGCACCTTTCTGTAGCTGTAACATGACATTTTGTGTTTCTGTTCCAATTACCCTGATGTACTTTAACAAGGAATGATTTGTCTGGTTAGCATACAAAACTTTTCACCGTATTGTGGTACATGTGACAATAATAAATCAAACCAAATCATGATAGTGACTGCACCTCACTTCACTGGCGGTAAAACACTTTGGGATCTTATGCAGTTGAGAAAGGTGCTAGAAAAATGTAAGTCATTCTGTTTGAAAGATTCACCTTGTGAATCAGTGGCCTCCATTACAGCAGCGGGAGTGGTGAGAGCACGGACCAGGGGGCTGCTGGGAAGGTAAATTTCCTTCCTATAGACTTACCTCGTGAATAGGAGGTGCGAAGGGTCAACAGGAGTGGACGCAGACACAGGGATTGCTGGGCACGTGAACTGATATATTTGGGCTGTGGCTAAACCCGAAACACTCCAAGTGTAGTGTCACCCACCTGGTTTCCTCCCCTAACCAAAAAAGGGTTGGTAAGGTGATACATTTTTATTTCATTTATTCAATCTCTCCTGGCAATTTAGAGCAGAGGGGATGGAGGCTAGGGCAATAGCAATTGCATGTTCTTCTTGCAGGATGTGGGAGGTCACCACAAGTGTCCCTGCTGACTTTGCCTGCGAGAAGTGCTCCCAACTCCAGCCCCTCACAGACCGCGTTAGGGAACTGCAGTTGGATGAACTTCAGATCATTCGGAAGGCTGAGGGGGTGATGGAGAGGAGTTATAGGGAGGTAGTCACACTGAGGGTACAGGAAGGTGGGACCTGTACAAGTAGGATGGGTTAAACTTGAACTGTCGGGTCACCAATACCTTGGGCAGGAGGCTTGCGAGATCGCTTTGGGAGGGTTTAAACTAGTTTGGCAAGGGAACCAGAGTTACAGATCTGAGGATGGAGTAGCCAGTAAACAGGCAGATACAGCTTGCAGAGTCTGTGAGGAGGGATAGACAGTTGATAGGACAAAGGCGCAGTCAGTGTGATGGGTTGAAATGTGTCTACTTTAACGCAAGAAGTGTCAGGAATAAAGGTGATGAACTTGGAGCATGGATCAGTATTTGGAACTATGATGTTGTGGCCATTATGGAGACTTGGATATCACAGGGGCAGGATGTTCCAGGGTATGGATGTTTCAAAAGGAATGGGGTGGGGAGTTGGCATTGCTAATCAGGGATAGTGTCATAGCTGCAGAAAGGGAGGGCATCGAGGAGGGTTTGTCTACAGAGTCAGTATGGGCCGAAGTCAGAAACAGGAAAGGAGCAGTCACTTTATTCTGAGTTTTCTACAGGGCCCACAACAGCAACAGAGACAGAAGAGCAGATCAGGAGGCAGATGTTGGAAAGGTGCATAAGAACCAGGGTTGTTGTCATGGGTGATTTTAACTTCCCTAATATTGATTGGAACCTCCTTAGTTCAAATAGTTTGGATGGAACAGTTTTTGTCAGGACTGTCCAGGAAGGGTTCCTGACTCAGTATGTACATTGGCTGACTGGAGGAGAGGCCATATAGGATTGGATGCTTGACAATGAACCATGTCAGGTATTGGATCTCTTGGTGGGAGAGCATTTCGGTGAGAGTGATCACAACTCCCTGACCTTTACTATAGTCACGGAGAGGGATAGGAGCAGATGGTATGGGAAAGTATTTAATTGAGGGAGAGGGAATTACAATGCTTTACACAGGAAATGGGGCACCTAGATTAAGAACAGATATTCTCAGGGAAACGCACAACAGAAATATGGAGGTTGTTTAGGGAGCGCTTGCTGATAGCGCTGGATAGGTTTGTCTCATTGAGGCAAGGAAGGGATGGTAGGGTGAAGGAACCTTGGGTAACAGGGGATGTGGAACATCCAGTCAAGAAGAAGAATGAAGCTTACTTAAGGTTGAGGAGGCAAGGATCAGACAGGGCTCTAGAGGGTTACAAGGTAGCCAGGAAGGAACTGAAGAATGAACTCAGGAGGGGGCATGAAAAACCCTAAGGTGTTCTACACTTATGTGAGGAACAAGAGGATGGCCATAGTGAGGGTAGGGCTGATAGTGGAGGGAACTTGTGCCTGGAGTTGGAGGAGGTAGGGGAGATCCTTCGCGAATACTTTGCTTCAGTAGTCACTACTGAGAGGGACCTTGACATTTTTGACGAGTGTGAAACAGGCCGATACGCCTGAACAGTTTGATGTTAAGGAGGATCTACTCAAAATTTTGAAAAACATGAGGATAGCTAAGTCCCCTGGACCAGATGGGATATTCGCTAGGATACTACAGGAAGTGAGGGAAGAGATTCATGCGCCTTTGGCGATGATCTTTGCTTCCTCACTGTCCACTGGAGTACTGCCAGATGATTGGAGGGTGGCAAATGTTATTCCTTTGTTCACGAAAGGGAATAGGAATAATCTTGGCAAATACAGACCAATCAGTCTTATGTCTGTAGTGGGCAAAGTATTGCAGTGGATTTTGAGAGACAGGAATACTGATTACTTGGAAAACCATAGTTTGATTAGAGATAGTCAGTATGGCTTTGTGAGGGACAGGTCATGCCTCACTAACCTTATTGAATTCTTTGAGGATGTGACAAAACACGTTGATGAAGGTACAGCAGTGGATGTGGTGTACATGGATTTCAGTAAGGCATTTGTTAAGATTCCCCATGGTAGGCTCATTCAGAAAGTAAGGAGACATGGGATATAGGGAAATCTGGCTGTCTGGATACAGAATTGGCTGGCCTATAGAAGACAGAGGATGGTAGTAGATAGAAAGTATTCAGCCTGGAGCTCAGAGAGCAGTGGTGTTCCACAGGGATCAGTTCTGGGACCTCTGCTCTTTGTGATTTTTATAAATGACTTGGATGAGGAAGTGGAAGGGTGGGTTAGTAAGTTTGCTGATGACACAAAGGTTGGTCGAGTTGTGGACAGTGTGGAGGGCTGTTGTAGGTTGCAGCGGGACATTGACAGGATGCAGAACTGGGCTGAGAAGTAGCAGATGGTGTTCAACCTTGGAAAGTGTGATGTGATTCATTTTGGAAGGTCGAATTTGAATGCAGATTACAGGGTTAAAGGCAGGATTCTTGGCAGTGTGGAGGAACAGAGGGATCTTGGAGTCCATGTCTATAGATCCCCTAAAGTTGCCACCCAAGTTGATAGGTTTGTTGAGAAGGCTTATGGTGTGTTGGCTTTCATTATGAGGGGGATTAAGTTTAAGAGCCGCGAAGTTATGTTGAAGCTCTATACAGCCCTGGTTAGAGCACAATTGGAATATTGTGCTCAGTTCTGGTCACCTTATTGTGAGAAGGATGTGGAAGATTTAGAGAGGGTGCAGAGGAGATTTACCAGGGCACTGCCTGGACTGACAGCTTATGAAGAAAGGTTGAGGGGCTTTCCTCACTGGAGCAAGGAAGGATGAGAAGTGACTTAATAGAGGTGCACAAGATGATAAGTATAGATAGAGCGGATAGCCAGAGACATTTTCCTAGAAAGAAAATGGCTATCATGAGGGGGCATAATTTTAAGGTAATTAAGAGAACATAGAACAATATAGCGCAGAACAGGCCCTTTGACCCTCGATTTTGCGCTGACCTGTGAACTATTGTCAGCTCGTCCCCCTACACTATCCCATCATCATCCATGTGCTTATCTAAGGATTGTTTAAATCTTCCTAATGAGGCTGAGTTGACTACATTGGCAGGTAGTGCATTCCACGCCCTTACCACTCTGCGTAAAGAACCTGCCCCTGATATTTGTCTTAAATCTATCACCCCTCAATTTGTAATTATACCCCCTCGTACACGCTGACATCATCATCCTAGGAAAAAAATTTTCACTGTCTATCCTATCTAATCCTCTGATCATCTTATATGTCTCTATCTGTTTTTCTTTTTTTTAAATTTAACCTTTAATTGGAGGAAGGTTTAGGGGAGATGTCAAGAGGATGGTTCTTTACACAGAGAGTGGTGAGTGTGTGGAATACGCCGCCAGCAGTGGGAGTTGAGTCAGATACATTAGGGACATTTAAGCGACTCTTAGATAGGCACATGGAATAAAATACAATGAAGGGTATATAGGCTATACTGATCTTAGAGTAGGATAAAAGGCCAGTACAATATTGAGGGCCGAAGGGCCTGTACTGTTCGATGTTCTAAAGCGATATAAAATATCACGGCCACACCACGGGTGGATGCAAGGCCGAATTACAGATGTAAGCTTCCTTTTCAGAAAGGAAAGAGCTGATGAGGAATTGTTTTTGTCATTCACTGTTATCCATCTCATGAGAGTTGCGAGAACAGGAAGTCTCAAGAACATTTCCAAAAAGAGGACTCGAAACACTCTTTGGCTCACAATTATTCCCATTGATATAATCCCTTAATTGGTGTCAGCCTGGGAAAAATTAATCCTTTTCATAGAACTCCAGGAATGTTAACACATTACACCATGTCATGCCCAGATCTGTCATTTCATCAAGACAAGGTTATCGACAACAAACATTAACTTTGTTTCTGTCTCCACAGAAACTGCCAAACCTGCTGGGTTTCTCCAGCAATGTCTATTTTTCTTTCAGATTTCCACCATTCAGTGTTTTGCTTTTATGTGACAGTAAAAGGTGAGATTTGCTCATCCAGTTTTTGTGTCAGTACGGGCTCACAGATGCCAAATGTCCGATACTTGGCTCAAATGACTCACTCACCTCTGCATCACCTTCAGTGATGATTCCACTGTCGGGAGATCACAGGGAATTGAGGATGTCCTCACGTGGCGTTCACATGCAGGGAACACAGACAGCACAGGAACCTTCCCTCCCTGATCCCTAACATAGGGAGGTGAATGTAAGAACTTTAACTGTTTGCTTTTCAGGCTTCCAGCACTTTGCGTTTAATGAGGCACTTTTCAAAACGCAGGCAGTGACTGTGATGGGAAAGATTTCCAGCAGCTAGCCCACGCCATGACGCTACGGACAGCAACAAGAGACTGTAGGCCAGTTAACCTGCTCCGCTGGTGAGCTTACCATGCACAACTGCATCAGACTCACCTCCCCTCTGTGTTTGCATCAAGGAAGGTTCCAGTGGATAGCACACCTCTCTGTGTCAGGATTGGCCAATCATTTCAGGACTCAATCACAGCTGGCTGTAAAGTGCCAGGACTGATGGGGTGCTGCTTGGACACATCTCTCTCTGGTCTCTTGGGTGGACATTAGAGATTCCACAGGCAAGGAGCTGGGGTGTTCTGCTCAGAGTCCCGATCACTATTAACACTGCTGCTGTGAATGCTGAATTACTTTCCACAATTCATGAAGAGTATAGACAGGGTGGATAGAGACAAACTTTTTCCCCAGGGTGAAGGATTCAATAACGAGAGGTCACACTTTCAGGGTGAGAGGTGAAAAGTTTAAGGGAGATGATACACGCAGTAAGTACTTTACACAGAGGGTGGTAGGTGCCTGGAATGCGTTGCCAGCAGAGGTGGTAGAGACAGGCACGGTAGATTCAGATGCTTAGGAATTGGGTGGCAGGTTTAGACTGTGGATTTGGATCGGCTCAGGCTTGGAGGGCCGAAGGGCCTGTTCCTGGGCTGTAAATTTTCTTTGTTCTTTAATTCCTCTGTTACGCAAATGCATCTCAGTAGTTTTCACACAGCAAGATCCCAGAAAGAGAAACAAATGATTAAGGGCCATTCAGCTGGCTAACATTAGCCCCCTGTACTGGACTATAAATGAAAAGAACTTTTCACACACATTGAACGCTGAGGAACAGGCATCACATTTAGATTTTATTCTTTTAAATAGAGTCTAGCTGTTCAGTGCTGGGCCACCTGGGCCCCTTTCCTCCCCTAGGTTTGAGCTGGATTTCCCCCCCTCCTTCCTGGCATTTACATGATGATACGCTGGACATTCTCAATGGCTTGGAGAGGTTCCAGTTTGTACAGTAAGAAGTGCCCCTGTACCTGGGCAGCACTGATGGTGTCAGAGACGGCCAGTGCTCTGTCCGCAAACTCCTCTGCCCTCGCCGCTGGCTGCTCTGGGTAGAACCGTTGGAACAGCTGGGAGAGCTGCCAGTGGGAGCAGTAACCAACAAATTGCTTGTGGTCCACTCGTCCTGGACGGATCAGAGCAGGATCCAGCCTGAGGGGAGACACAAAAACACAGAGATAACACAGAAATCCGGGAGTTACAGTCAATGGTCTGATGCCGCATTACAGCGTGAACTGTTACGGTGTCCTCATCGCTGGGGAATCTCGGACACGGGGGTACGGTTTCAGGGAAAGAGGCCAACCATTGAGGACCGAGACGAGGAGAAATTCCTTCGCTGAAAGGATTATTATTGTTTGGAATTCTCTAGATTGAGGATTGTGGATGTTCCACCATTGAACACTTGTAAGACTGAGGCTGACAGACATTTCAGTCTCTCAGAAATTCAGGGAGACGTGGAGCAGGTGGGAAAGGTGAAGCAGAATCCTAAGATCAGCCACAACCAAACGGAACGGTGGAATTACCTCGATGAGCTGAGTGGCCTACACCCGGAGGAAACCCACGCAGACACGGAGAGAATGTGCAAACTCCACACAGAGAGTCACCTGAGGTGGGAATTGAACCTGGGACCCTGGTGCTGTGAGGCAGCAGTGCTAACCACTGAGCCACCATGCCGCCTTTGTTGTTGCGCAAGCAACTCGCTCAACTCTGTAGCACCTTTACTGGTGTCAGAGATCCCAAGACACTTCAGAGGACAGTGATCAAACAGAATATGACAGCCAGCTACACAGAGATAACAGGAAACATATATATAGGTGGAGTAGGCCACTTGGTTCTTCCAGCCTGCCCCACCATTCAATACAATCATGGCTGATCATGCAACCTCAGTATCCCATTCCCACTCTCTCCCCATACCCCTTGATCGCTTTAGACGCCAAGGCCATGTCCAGCTCCTTCTTGAATATATCTAACGAACTGCTTCCGGTGGGAGAGAATTCCACAGGTTCACAACTCTCTGAATGAAGAAATTCTTTCTCATCTCAGTCCGGAATGGCTTACCATTGGGAAGGTGCTGTTTTGGAAGGAAATGCAGATGGATGCGTGGCCCAGTATGGGAGCAGCTGGGTGGGTGGGTGGGTGAGAGAGAGAAAATGGGGGTCGAGGCAGCAGTTGTGAAGCTGGGAGATGTGAAGTGGGAAATGAGCCTTATCTTTGCAAGTAAGGGCCTAATTAGACCAGGATCAAAATCAGAAATTGCTGGGAAAGCTCAGCAGGTCAGGCAGCATTTGTGAAGAGAAAGCCTATGCCAGACCAGACCAGCTTGGGCAGCATGGTGGCTCAGTGGTTAGCACTGCTAACTCAGGTTCGATTCCAGCCTCGGGCAACTGTCTGTGTGGAGTTTGCACATTCTCCCCGTGTCTGCGTGGGTTTCCTCCGACAGTCCAAAGATGTGCAGGTTAGGTGAATTGGCCATGCTAAACTGCCCGTAGTGTTCAGGGATGTGTAAGTTAGTGGCATTAGTCAGGGGTAAATGTAAAGGAATGGTTCTGGGTGGGTTACTCTTTGCAGGGTCGGCATGGACTTGTTGGGTCGAAGGGCCTGTTTCCATACTGCAGGGATTCTATGAGCCCTTCTCCCATCCATTGAAACTCCTCCTCTCCAGACCAGATCAGCAGGTTTTCCTTGTTTCCGATTTCAAGCATCTGCAATCTTTGGCTTTCTCTGTCTGATTAGATAAGGAAGTTAAAATGGAGTTGCATAACCCTGGATTTTAGTCTCTTGAATTTAAAAAGTCTAGCTGAAGCATCTAAAACATTACAAAGATTTGATAAAGACGATATAGAGGAACTATATTCTCTGTTGGAGGAGTCAAGGACAAAGTGACATGAACTTTTACTTAGAGCTGAGCCATTCCATGGAACAGGAGCATGTGGATATCTGTCCAAGTATTCCCCAGATCGCCATGGGTGTTAGGGGACAACTGCAGCTGTAAAGACGGAGATTGTAGTTGAGTAGAGGTATTGAAGGATAAGGAACAAAGGCATCAAGGGATAAGGAGCAAAGACAGGTCAATCTGATAGAGGCTTTCAAAACCATGAGTGGGCTAGCTACAGAGAATAAGGAGACATTATCCCTGTTTGCAAAAGGAACAAGAAAGAGGGCACAGATTTAATGTCGGAGCAAATTACTGCAGATGCTGGAATCTGTACTGAAAACAACAAAATTCCAGGAATCACAGCAGATCAGGCAGCATCCACAGACAGAGAGAGAGCACACTAATGTTTCGAGTCTCGGTGACTCTTCATCAGCATCATCTGGACTCAAAACATTAGCCAGCTCTGTCCCCGTGGATGCTGCCTGACCCGCTGTGATCTCCAGCATTTGTTATTCTCAGCACAGATTTAACGTGACGTGCAAAAAAGTGAGGGTGAAGTGAAAAAAAAAATCTTTTTCGCCCAGCGAGTAGTCAGGGTGTGGGATGCACTGCCTGGAAACGTGGGGCAGGGACAAAAACACTGCAGAGGCTGGAACCCAAACCAGACAGGCAGGGAAATGTGGGGCAGGCAGCTTCAACATGGGCACTCAGAGGGGGATTGGATGGGGAAAGGGCAGGAGATTGGGCACGAATCAATGATGTTCATTGGAACAGTGAGTGCAGAGCACCCTCCTTCTGTGCTGATCCACTTCCTGATTCTGTGAATGGAGTTTAAGGACTGATCAGCCATGGGGGTTGAGGGGCCGAGTGGTCCTTTCCTGTGTAGCAGGAAGCTGAACGGCCTGAGGGCTGATTGGCTTCCTCCAGCTCTTTGCTAAGAAGTGAGGAGCTGAATCAGAATGGTTACACAGAACAGGAGGACATTCTGCCTGTCACAACTGTGCTAGTACACTTCACTATGTACAATTCCTGCCTCTCTCACCACAGCACTGCAAACCTTTCCTCTCCAGATAACAAACCAATTCCCATTCTGAAAGTCTCAATTAAACCTGCCTCTAACACACTCGGTGATTCCAGATCCTCCCCCCTCACCACGAGAAACTGTTTCACCTCCTGCTGCTTTTACCCGTCACCGTGAATCTGTACCCCCTGGTTCCTGATACCAACAGGAAACGGTCCTCTCTATTGCCTTTTTTTCCAGGTCTCCTCCTGATCGTGACCAATCTCTCATCAGCCTTCTCTCCTCCCAGAAGATCAGCCCCAATTTCTCCCATCTACTTAGGAGACTGAAACTCATCTCCAGAACCAACCCGGTGAATCTTTCCTGCATCCTCTATTATGTCTTCACAATTTTTTGTGAATTGTGGCACCGAGAATCGATCACAAGATTCCAGTCGAGGTTAATGAGTGCTTTATAAAGGTGTACCATCACTTTCTTGCTGATATATCCGTGCCCCTATTGATGAAGACTCTGAACCTGTTTGCTTGTCTTTTTCCCCAGTGTCTGAACTCGTCCGGCCCCCTTCAGGGTTGTACCAAACAGGCCTCAGTGCCTCTAGCCCATGCTTTACTTCGTAAATCCTTTGCTGCTTGATTCTTTTTCATGGAATCGGGAGATCGTTGGAAAGGCCAGCACCTGTAAACACCCCGAACTACCTCGGAACACAGTGTCAGGCCGGGCCACTCCGGAGGACAGTATGGAGTCAACCACACTGCTGTGGGTCTGCAGTCATGTGAGGGCCGGAGAAGGTAGGGACAGCAAACTTCCTTCCCTGAAGGATATTCCAGGTCCCATGAACTGAACAGCTTCTTCTGAGTAACGTGGCCTTATTTTTGGA
>NC_057716.1:106322483-106323750 GCF_004010195.1 Chiloscyllium plagiosum
CTGGTTAACACCACTGGCTGGTTAGGGGCTGGTTATCACTATTGGCTGGTTAGGGGCTGGTTAACACTATTGGCTGGTGTGGAGTTGTTTAACACTTGGTCCACTTTATTGGCTAGTTGGGTATTTTTCAGTTAAAACTGGTTGTTCTCCCCTGTTTTCCTGTACTTTTCCATTGTATTTCAATTGCTCCTTGTCCTATCCAATTCACCCTTAACACTGCGGTTTGAAGACATAATTTTTAAGGCATCTATACATCATCCACTGTGTCCTTCTCCTAGTGAATACCGAGAAAAAGTATTTGTTAAGGAACCTACCCACTTCATCAACTCTGCAGATAAATGCCTGCCAATGACCTTGAGTGGACTTACCTTTTCCCTATCTACTTTCTTGCTCCTTGTATATGCATAAAATATCTTGGGATTTTCCTTAATCCTGCTTGGCAAAGACACAGCCTCTTTTAGCCCACCCACCCCCAGTTCCTTGACTGAGTTCTTTCTGCTTTCTTTGCATTCTTTGAGGGCTCTGTCTGTCTTCAGTTTCCTAAGTCTTACAGACGCCTCTTTCTCCATATTATTTACAAGTCAGAGCTTTCCCATTTAAGACAGAAGAATGAAAACTATTTTCTTTCAAGGCTGAATGTCTTTGGAACTCTCTTCCGGAGAAGGTGAAGAAAGTAGATTTATATTTATAAAGCAGAGACAGATTATTGTTAAGCAAATGGTATCAGGGTTGGACATGTCGATTTGAGGTTACAATCAGATCAGCCCATGATCTTATTGAATGGAGGAATAGCTCAATGGAGCAACAGAAAGATGCCCTCCAACGCATCTCATCCACATCCCGCACCTCCGCCCTCAGACCCCACCCCTCCAACCGTAACAAGGACAGAACGCCCCTGGTGCTCACCTTCCACCCTACAAACCTCCGCATAAACCAAATCATCCGCCGACATTTCCGCCACCTCCAAAAAGACCCCACCACCAGGGATATATTTCCCTCCCCACCCCTCTCCGCCTTCCGCAAAGACCGTTCCCCCCGTGACTACCTGGTCAGGTCCACGCCCCCCCTACGACCCACCCTCCCATCCTGGCACTTTCCCCTGCCACCGCAGGAACTGTAAAACCTGCGCCCACACCTCCTCCCTCACCTCCATCCAAGGACCTAAAGGAGCCTTCCACATCCATCAAACTTTTACCTGCACATCCACTAATATCATCTACTGTATCCGTTGCTCCCGATGCGGTCTCCCCTACATTGGGGAGACTGG
>NC_057716.1:106324129-106363412 GCF_004010195.1 Chiloscyllium plagiosum
CTCCACGCTTCAGGCTCTCTGCCTTTATTCCTGATGAAGGGCTTTTGCCCGAAACGTCGATTTTGCTGCTCGTTGGATGCTGCCTGACCTGCTGTGCTCTTCCAGCACCACTAATCCAGAATCTGGTTTCCAGCATCTGCAGTTATTGTTTTTACCTAACAGACTGGATAACCTACTCCTACTCCCTTTTCCTATATTTATCTACCCTCCCTGTGAATTCAGATCCACAGCAATATGATTGACATTCAACTGCCTTCTGAAATAGCCCAAACAATTTACTCAGCTTTAAGAACAATTTGTGACTGACAAAACACCTTGCCAGCAACTCTGATCCCAGTATTTAAAAATTGGCTGTACTGCGCTTGGGGAAATTCCTAATGTGCCACATAAATGTGTTGAAATTCTGTGTGGGATGGGGCATGGTTGGCTTTTATTACAGATCCCTAATAACCCTCAAAGAGTCAGAGGAGAGCAAGTATACATGCTAGAGTTTGGAAGAATTAGAGGAGATATAATTGGGGTACACAAGATGCTAAAGTCGATTAACAAAGTAAACATAGAGCAGACATTTCCCATTGAGGGACAAATTAGAATGAGGGGTAATTGTTTTAAATCTGCTATCTCTTGGCCTAAAACAGAGCTATAAAGAAGGAATTTCTTTTCTCAAGAGTTGTGAATCTGTATAATTTATTATCTAGAGTGAGGGGATGCTGGGATTTTGAGTAAATTGGAGATAGATTTTTAATTAACTAATTTTAATTAGTAATTAAGGTTACCCTCCCACTCCACCAAGGACATGCAGGTCCTTGGACTCCTCCATCGCCAGACCATGGCAACACAACGGTTGGAGGAAGAGCGCCTCATCTTCTGCCTGGGAACCCTCCAACCACAAGGGATGAACTCAGATTTCTCCAGTGGCTTATGCCCGAAACGTCGATTCTCCTGTTCCCTTGGATGCTGCCTGACCCGCTGCGCTTTTCCAGCAACACATTTTCAGCTCTGATCTCCAGCATCTGCAGACCTCACTTTCTCCTACTGAAGGGTTATGGCAAGCAGGCAGGAAAATTGAATTGAGGCAGATAAAAGATCCATAACAGGCTGAATTGCAAAGTGACAATGCTCGTTGTAAATTACAAGCAGTCCCAGATTGTGAACAGGTTTCATTCTGGAATCGGTTTACAAATTGATTTGTACATCAGAACACAATGCAGGGCAATATAAAGGAGTTGTTTGTAATTACAGAATCTGTATGTCAGATCCTCAAAAATTTACACCCCCGATTGAGGTTACAGTTTATGTCACAGGTGCTTAAGAAAGCATTTAGCAGGCATGCCTTCATTGCTTAGACCATCGAGTATAGAAGTTGGGATGCCATGTGGAGGAGGTAAGGACATTGGTAAGAGCTAATCTGGAGTACTGAGTCCAGTTCTGGTCACCCTGCTATAGCAAGGATATTATTAAATTGGAGAGGGTTCAGAAAAGAATTACTAGGATGTTGCTGGAACTGGAGGGTTTGAATTATAAAAATGGGCTGGGACTTTTTCACTGGAGCCTAGGAGATCGAGTGGTGACCTTTACAGAGGTTTACAAAATCATGAGGGACATTGATAAGGTGAATAGCAAAGGTTTTTTTTTTCCCTAGCGTGGTCGAGTTCAAAATTAGGGGTCATATTTTTAAGGGGAGAAGAAGGAAGTTTTAAAAAGGACACAAAGAGCAACTGTTTTTTTTTAAAAATAGAGTGGTTCATGTGTAGAATGAACTGCCAGATGAAGTGGTGGATGTGGGTACAGTTACAGCCTTTAAAAAAACATTTGGATAAGTTCATGAATAGGAAAATATTTGAAGGGACATGGGCCAAACACAGGCAGGTTTGGGGAACATTATCAACATGGATTCCTAGCCTCTGACCTGCTCTTGTAATTACTGTATTTATGAGGCAAATCCAATTGTGTTTCTGGGGGATTCAGTGATGGTAACACAGTTGGACCAAAGGGTCTATTTCTGTGATCTAAGTCAGATATTCATAAATAAGGAACTCCTGTATTTTCTGTCAAACCACCAATTTCACCTTTCAATCCCCTTCTAATACACAAGTTTTTAAAACTATATCGAGCAAACATATTTTTAAAATTCACTCACGGGGATGTGGGCATCGCTGGCTAGGCCAGCATTTATTAGGTAAAAACAATGACTGCAGATGCTGGAAACCAGATTCCGGATTAGAGTGGTGCTGGAAAAGAACAGCAGGTCAGGCAGCAGCCGAGGAGCAGGAAAATCGACATTTCTGGCAAAAGCCCTTCATCTGGAATAAAGGCAGAGTGCCTGCAGGGTGGAGAGATAAATGAGAGGGGGTGGGGGTGGGGAGAAAGTAGCATAGAGTACAATAGGTGAGTGGGGGTGGGGATGGAGGTGATAGGTCCCCCTCCATCCCCACCCCCATTCACCTATTGTACTCTATGCTACTTTCTCCCCACCCTCACCCCCCTCTCATTTATCTCTCCACCCTGCAGGCACTCTGCCTCTATTCCAGATGAAGGGCTTTTGCCCGAAACGTCGATTTTCCTGCTCCTCAGATGCTGCCTGAACTGCTGTGCTTTTCCAGCACCACTCTAATCTAGAATCAGCATTTATTGTCCATCCCTACTTGCCTTTGAGAAAGTGATGTGAGGGAGTTCAAGGATTTGAACCCAGCAACAGTGAAGGAACAGCGATATATTTTCAGGTCAGGATGGTGATTGGCTTGGAGGGGAACTTGCAGGGGTTGTATACCCATGTATCTGCTGCCCCTTGTCCTTCTGGATGGAAATGGACAGGTGCTGTCTGAGGATCTTTGGTGAATTCCTGCAGTGCATCTTGTGGATGGTACACACTGCTGCTACTGAGCGTTGGTAAGGGACAGAGCGGATGATGTGCCAAATCAAGTGGCTGCTTTGTCCTGCATGGTGTCGAGCTTCTTCAGGGTTGTTGAAACTGTACCCATCCAGGAAGTGGGGAGTCCACCATCAGTCTACAGACTTGTGCCTTGTAGATGGTAGAGACTGTGGGGAGTCAGGAGGTGAGTTACTCTCAGTATTCCTAGCTTCTGACCTGCTCTTGTAATTACTGAGTTTCTGGGGGAATTCAGAGATGGTAACGCAATTGAATCTCAAAGGCTGGTGATTAAATGGTCTTTTATTGGAGATGGTCAGCACCTAACATTTGAGTAATGTTATTTGCCACATATCAGCCCAAGCCTGGATATTGTTCAGATCTTGTTACATTTGAACATGGACTGCTTCAGTATTTGAGGAGTTGTGAATGGTGCCGAATATTGTGCAATGATCAGCGAACATCCCCATTTCTGACCTTATGATGAAGGGAAGGTCATTGATGAAGCAGATGAAGATTGCTGGGATCAGACACGACCCTGCGGAACTCCTGCAGAGATAATAGACAATAGGTGCAGGAGTAGGCCATTCTGCCCTTCGAGCCTGTACCACCATTCAATATGATCATGGCTGATCATCCTTAATCAGTATCCTCTTCCTGCGTTATCTCCATAACCCTTGATTCCAATATCTTTGAGAGCTCTATCCAACTCTTTCTTAAATGAATCCAGAGACTGGGCCGCCTCCACTGCCCTCTGGGGCAGAGCATTCCACACAGCCACCACTCTCTGGGTGAAGAAGTTTCTCCTCATCTTTGTCTTAAATGGTCCACCCCATATTTTTAAGCTGTGTCCTCTGGTTCGGCACTCACCCATCAGTGGAAACATGTTTCCTGCCTCCAGAGTGTCCAATCCTTTAATAATCTTATATGTCTCAATCAAATCTCCTCTCCATTTTCTAAATTCAAGGGTATACAAGCCCAGTCGCTCCAGTCTTTCAGTGTAAGGTAATCCCACCATTCTGGGAATTGATGTCCTGGAGCTGGGATAACTGACCCTCAATTAGATTAGATTACATTACAGTGTGGTAACAGGCCCTTCAGCCCAACAAGTCCACACCGACCCACCGAAGCGCAACCCACTCATACCCCTACATTTACCCCTTACCTAACACTATGGGAAATTGAGCATGGCCAATTCACCTGACCTGCACATCTTTGGACTGTGGGAGGAAACCGGAGCACCCGGAGGAAACCCATGCAAACACGGGGAGAACGTGCAAACTCCAGTCAGTCGCCTGAGGCGGGAATTGAACCCAGGTCTCTAACGCTGTGAGGCAACAGTGCTAACCACTGTGCCACCCACACTCATCTTCCAAAGTGTCAGATATGACTCCAAACAACTGTGTTTACCCACTGATACCCATTGACTCCAGTTTTGCCAGGGGTCCTCAATGCCACACTCCTCCTAATGCAGCCTTGATGTCAGGGGCTGTCAGTCTCCCCTCCCCTCTGGAATTCAGCTTCTTTTGAGCATGTTTGAACCAAGGCTGTAATGAGTTCAGGAGCTGAGTGGTTCTGGGGGAACCCAAACTGGGCATCACTGAGCGGGTACTGGTTGATAGCACTGTTGCTGACACCCTCCATCACTTTATTGACAAGAGAGTAGACTAATGGACAGGTTGGATTTGTCCTGCTTTTTGTACACAGGACATAACCTTGGAAATTTTCCACATCGTTGGGTAGAACAGCTTGGCTAGGGGAACGGCAAGTTCTGGAGCACAAGTATTCAGTGCTATTGCTGGAATGTTGTCAGAGCCCACGACCTTTGCACTATCCTGTTTCTCCAACCATTTCTTAATATCATGTGGAATGAATTAAGTTGGCTGAAAACTGGTATCTCTGATGCTGGAGACCACTGGAGGAGACCCAGATGCAGCAGTCACTTGGCACCTCTAGCTGACAATTGCTTCGGAAACTTTAGCCATTCGGAGAGAATAGTTATCCAGCAACTCCCCAGAAGAGCAGGAATGTGGTGCATTGCTAATGACATTCAATGTCTGTGCAAGATGGGTGTCCTATAGAGTAAAGCATGAGTTCCTGGGTGAGGCAGTAGCGTTCTGATGCAGAGTACAATGGTCCATCCCTCCCACAAATACCTACTATTCATTTCAAGCCAACCTGAAATTCTTAAAGCAGAGCAAACTTCTTTTTTGAATGGAATCATCTTTTATTGTCACAAATCTCTGCGTGAGCTGTGTTTTTTAAAAAGAAATCACAGGGACAGCAGCAATCATCACAGGAAAAAAATTGATCTGCTAAAACACAGAAAAAAAACTTCAAAACACAGGGATGCTGCTCTCAGTCACACTTGAAGAAAAAAATGCCATAAATTCTGAGCAAAGGAAATCAAATGCATCTAATAAAGGTTGGGGCAGGTTATGTGGACAGAGCCCTTCCGTCAAAAAGAAATGTCCATCCCTTGCAAGAATGATGTTTTTCTCAGACATGAAATTAATTTCATTTACGTACATAAATATCTGGATATATTCTATAAATACGACCAGTCATACTGGATTGGTCTAGCCACGGAGCATCTCAGAATCAAACAAAATATACCGTCAGCTAACAAGTTCATGACAAATTTCAAAAAGCCAAACAGCTGGCAGCTCACGCTGCATGACCCTGCCCCGGCCATGCCCAAGGAGGGGCATTATCTCACTTAGCTTCCAGTCTGTGCTTGGCTTGGGATCAGCATTGTTGGCCTGACATTGCCGCAGTTATGAATCTGGAGAACAGGCGATTTGGCGTCACACCTGTAGAAGGCAGGAAACTTTGCAATCTTTCTCTTTGCCTCAGAAATCCCAGCCCTGCGACAATCTAGTCAATGTTGGAAAGGGGAGAGGGGGTGTCTATTTCAACTCTCCCCTACACCCAACTCACCATAACCCACACAGGTTAAAAGAAAAATCAATGGTTACTTTTCAGAGAATCCTATAGTCGTTTAAATCAAGGGGTCTGCAAAAGCAATTGGGTGATTGCTCATGAAGCCATTTCCCAGGTAAATATGCCCACAGAGGAATTCTGATAATAGGAGACACATTCACTGAATGCACCTTCCCAAGAAACAATGGGGAGCAGATAGTCCCTGAGGAAGAGGAACAGAGAAACCTGCATACATGGAGGAATGGAATAATCTATACTGACTGACAGGATTTTACAGATAAACCCTCAGGTCCCTTGTTTTGGTGTAAGTTCTGAAAGGAGGAGAAGGCTGACACACCAACCAAGGGAAATCTCTCTGATTTATGTTCCTACCCAAAGCAAAGCTCGCTGACAGTGTGGAGACTAAAAGAAACCAGCAGTTTGCAGTTCTCACTATTAAAGTAATTAATACCACTGCATTTGGGACTTGGAATCAAAACTCAATGGTTTTCAGAGTGGGGAAGGCTATCCAGCAAGCTGTGGTTTAGTAAGACCCTCTCCCAAATCCAAAGCATTGGATTTTAGAATCAGACCAGGAAAGCCTTAGGTAAACCTCATGAATCCAGGTCCTCAGTAACAAATGGTGCATGGTAATACCCGGACTGACTTGCTTTCTGATCACCAAGTCCCTTCATTTGCTCGGGAGCATGCAGTCTGTAATACTCTGAATGGGTGCTACTTATGCTCAAGTCAAAAGTGGTGGAAGAGGGAAGTGGGAGAGAAATGAGGACTAACGCGTGGTGGTTCTGCTGTCTATCACATACATTGTTAAGATATTTTGAAGCCAGAGACTTAGTAATTCTACAAGTCTGATATCCACAAACTGTGTTTGAGTGTGGAGAGTTGTATCACACCAAGTGAAGGGGGAAGAGAACTGAACATTTGACTGACTGGAGCTGGAGAAGATCAAAAAACAAGCAACTGGAGTTCTAGAGGGACAAAACATGCATTACAATCCCAACAACCCCTCCCCCTCAAGCAAAGCGCTTCCCTGACTGTCAGAATCCCTTTGTGCTGAGACAATGTGACAGACCCTTCCCACCAACCAAAATTAGCTGGTAGTCACCATTCCTGGTGCTTGTGGAATAGACTGAGCGAAGTTGTTGAGACAGAGAACTTAAGACACCTACCAGCACTTTCAAACAACAGGCAGATTTTGCTAATCCCCAATTGGTGTAAGGTACACCCCAGGGAGTTGGAGTGTCTTCATCTCTTCGTCATTTTCTAGATTAATTATTAAGAAATTGGGAAACAGTTCCCAATTGTGTTGGTGTTAAGCTGGTGTTCTTTTAAACGGAGAGCAATTTGAGAGGTTGTCACTTTCTGGTTACCATTCAAACAGAGCGCCCTGAAGCAAGGTGACCTGGGTACGTAATAACTGTAGTTAAGACTGCCCTGGGGCACTGGAGTACAAGCCAGATTGTGGAGACTGAACTGTAGCTGCAAGACCTGACCAATGCAAGAGAATGGGCAGCAAGCATGCAGACAGACCTGCTGTAATGATGAGATCTGTCAGTGATAATGTCCTGTCAGTTCCTCTTTCAGGAACTCCAGTGACAATGGCAGGGTCTGCGTCAAGGCTATCCAGCATCGCTTGGTGTTCTTCGCTGCCCATTAGGTCAGGTCCAGCAGTAATTACACTCACACCACCTCTCCCACACTCCTTAATACAAAAAGCAAAGCCAGTAGTTTCTTAGCAGTGGTGAACTCAAAGCACAAGGTGATTTAAAAATCAAAGGCAGAGGTTCTCGCTGAGTGCTGCGGTGATGGTAGCTAATTCCACCATAAAAACGTCAACATTGCAACATCTCAAAAGGTGCTTTAGATACGGCATTATTTTCAAAAAATTAATAATTTATTCGATGCTTTAATTGTACAAACACTGCGCCCAGCGCCCAGGTAGGAGGAAAGGACAGAATCTCAGGGAGCTTAGACCTGCAGTGAGAAAAGCCCTTAACTGATGGCGAGTTTTTTTTTGACTATCCCCCCACACTCTCTGAGCAGATTCAGGGGCCTAGTTTCTGGTTTTAGATGGATAGAGGGGAGCTTTGGGAAGAGAGGCACGGTGTAGGAGGGAATTGTTTCCAGTGTATTAGCCTCAAGAAGCACAGAGGGGTGGGGAAAATAAAGTGCAGTGTGAAATAATGAGGCTGAACCACAGGCTTATCCCTCAGCCTGACAAAGTGAGGCAGCAAGTTATCAGCAACCAAAACAACTTTCCAACAGCCCTACAACACAAACTTATTTTTAGAAAAGCTTATTCTTCACACAGGAATAATCTCAGATCAGACAAGGACTTTGAGCTTGTGTGTGTTTGGACAAATAATTCAATTCCAGTGTAACTGACACTGCTACAACTTAAGACAGCTTTGAAAGTAGGAGTTCTCCACTGTCTCAAGGAAACCTCACTCAGGGCTACAAGCTTTCCGAAAACTTTATAAGTAAGGCAGAGGAGAGGGGGTTGGATTGTAATAGTAGGAATAGTGCTTACTGTGCGGGGGTGGGGGTGAGGATTCTGACAAAGTGAAGCCACAGAAACTGTTTACGTGAGAGAATCTCAAACTTTGCCTGCCCGCCCATCTGAAAGAAAAGTCTCACACCCCCAAGCACATGTAAATACAGTGTTAATGCTGACCAAAAAAACTTACATCTTATAACTAGACTATACAAAAACCAAACCTAAACCCTCTAAGTCTCAGGTGAGTGTGTCACAGGGAGACTTGGGTCAGGATCCACTCTCCCTTTTCAGTTGGCACACACAAACCTCTTTCGGGGTAGGAACAGCAACTTTAGAACCATATATTATTTTTTTTTCTCCTGTTTTAAAAAAAAAATCATAAACCCTTAAATCGAAACAGTCTCGTGATACAATTCCAACTTGAATTCCTTGAAAATCTTTGGAAATAGTGACAGATTGACACCAGTAATTGTCTAGGACTTCTGTAATCCTCTCAGGCTTCTGGCTGTAAGAAGAATGAGTTCATCGCACAATCAACTTGGAATGTTGACCTTCAGCACCATTTCCTGACTTCAATAACCAAACAAGTGAAGGCCCTGGATCACTGCAGCCCGGTGAAGATCTATCACTACTTTAGGAGGTATTTATCCCAGGACTAGCTGTAAGTGACATTTAGTCCCTGGTAGTATAGTGCTAGCAGAACTAGCTCCTGTATTAAAGTTCACACATCGTCACAGAGGTTGTAACACAGGCCTGCTGGAGTCCAAACCAGTTGGTTGTGAGCACTTCTCCTCTTCCTCCGCCAACTCTTCCAGTATCTCTCTGTGGCAAAGTCAAACAGAGAAGATTAGTAACAGAACTGTCCCCAAGCCAGCATTGTATGCAAGGAGAAAAGGAGTGTCTTGCAGACACTGCCTCCAACTTGCACCACAAACACACAAGACACCTCAGGTATTGCAAAACAGGAGCCGCTACCTAACACTGCTCTCTCTCGGGCTCAAGTTGGCAGGAAATATGCCAATATTTATCATTCAATCACTACAAGTATACGATCTGCTACATGGGCTAGGTATGGGATTGGGGCAGGAAGTCACTGCAATAACAAGAGCAGGATTTGGATAGAGAGTTACAGTAACGACAGGTTCAGGGTAGTGAGTGTTTAATGCAATGAAAGGCACTGACTTGGGGTGAAGTGGAAGGAGTGAGTTACTACAGGAACAGGCATGGAATCGGCTGGTGGGATTGGAGAAGGAAGCCAACTACAACAACAGGATGGGGGTCCAGGCAAATTAGTACACAATACATCCCTCAGTAATTGTCAGTGGAATACATGTTTGATTTCTTTCACCTAACCCAGAAGAGACAATTACGGTCCCTCCTCAGATCAGTTAATTCTGTGGATTGAAGTCAGCATTGACTTTCAAACTAAGCTAACCACTGAACAAAGTGGCCACGTCGCCAAGGAGTCAAGACAAATATTATTCTGTAAGCAAAAAAGCACAAAGGGAAAAACTGCCCATCAGCCAGATTTGCAGGTGTACAGTTGATCTCATGAGGATGTGTGAAGGGGGTTTGACTCATCAAGTTCTTACTTGTGCATGTAGAAAAAGATGTAGCCGCTCTTGTCTCGGTCTGACTGCACTGTGCCTTCCATTGTCTTGGATACCTCCAGATCATTGTACGTCAACCAGGTCTGCTTCTTTATATCATACACATCACTAATGTAGTGCCCTTCACAAAATAAAAAGTCACGAGTGGTCAACCAGCTATACAATAAATGAGGTGCTAATTATTCAGCCCCTTACATCTATTCCACCCATTCAATAACATCATAGCCCATTCTTTAACCTAATGCCTATTCTCTATATCCCTTGATTGAGTGTCCAAGAATCTAGCATTCTAGTCTCAATATACTCACTTACTTGTATCCACAGCAGCCGAAAGGTACCCAGCCCACGTGAAGCAATTATAGAGGGCAGTCAAGGGTCACCTAGATTGCTGTGGGCCTGCAGTCACGTATAGGCCAGACCAGGATGGTCCATGGTCACTATTACGGAGATCAGTTTTCAACCCACATTCTCAGAACTTTAGCTTGGGTTAGTGGGTTTTGAGAAGATTGAGAAACAAATTAGAGGAAAAGTTTGAGACCATCAATAATACTGGCGTAAAATTCACTAAAGAGGAGGAAAGCAATAACAAACTGCCATTCCTAGATGTCACAGTAGAGTGAACAGTCAATGGGGAACTTCAAACCAGTATCCACAGGAAAACACCACATACGGACCAAATATTGAACTACAGAAGCAATCATCCCAACGCCCACAAACAAAGCTGCAACAGAACATTATTTCAACGAGCTACCACACACTGCAGCACAGAGGAACTACGAAGAGCAGAGGAAAATCACCTATACAATGTATTCAAAAAGAATGAGTACCCAATGAACACAGTCCACTAATTTCTCAGCAACAAACCCAAACAAGCAGACAAAATACGTACAGAAACCCTAGCCACTTTCCCCTATATCAAAGACATCTCGGAAATGACTGTCAGACTACTCAGATATCCTTGGCATTATGGTAGCCCACAAACCCACCAACACACTGAAACAGCAGCTAATGAACTTGAAAGGCCCTATACAGACAGAAAGCAAAATTAATGTCATTTACAAAATACTGTGCAAGGACTGTAACAAACACTACATTGGACAAACAGGCAGAAAACTAACCACCAGGATACATGAACATTAACTAGCCACAAAACGGCAGGACGCTCTCTCACTAGTATCCTCACATACGGATGAGGAAGGACACCACTTCGACTGGGACAACACATCCATCCTAGGACAAGGCAAACAGAGACATGCACAGGAACTCCTAGAATCATGGCATTCCAACTGGAACTCTATCAACAAACACCGAGTTAGACCCCATTTACCACCCTCAGAAAAAGAACAGAAAATGACATCACCATAGAAAATGACAAAACCAACCCAAGGAAACCTATACACAAACAGAAACTGGGTCACTAACACCAGCGCTTCACTGGAGGCTCACTGATGAGGTTACCTAGTATGGTGACGAAACGTCTAAAAACAAACCCTCCAACTCAGCGAGCACACTTACATTTAGCTTGGGTCTCTGGATTATTAGTGTTGTCTTAACTTTATCCAAAGACTCTTCGACAGAGATTTGTAGCCTTCTCTGCTTTTACAACTAACACAAAATACTTCATCACAGATACAAATCCACATCATTCCTCAATCCCAGGTTATATTGGCCAGGCATGTCATTTAATCTACCCCATCTACCACCCAGAAAAAGAGAACAGGAAATGACAACACCAACCCAAAGAAACCCAAACATATAAATAGACAGCAGGGATCATATACAGTGCTTCGCCTGAGGCCCACTGAAGGGGTTACCTAGTAGGGTGACAAAATGTCTGAAAATGAAACTTCCAGCTCAGCGAGCAAACCTACATCCAGAACCTCAACCTGAGCTACAAATCTTCTCACAACTCGCTACGATTTAATCTGGTTGCAAATCATATTTTTCAGATAAGGATAAGGGCAGCAGGTCCACAAGAATTCCACCATCCACACGCTTCTGACCAAGACACTCACCAGCCTCCCTTGGAAATATAACGCTGTTGCTTCAATGTCACTAGGTCAAAATCCTGGAACTCCCTCCCTTTCAGCACTGTGCGCGTATAACATGCCAGATGGATTGTGGTGGTTAAAGCACTGGAGTGATTAGGGACAGGCAGTAACTCTTGACCCAGCCAGTGATGCCCATATCTTTTTCTGAAAAAGAATGAACAACTATCTGGTACCTACCAGAAGAGGAGGAGCTGCCGATGTGACTGACCACACTGATTAGCCGGTAAGAATGTGCAAGTTCACCTGTCTGCAGGAACAGAAACCCAGTTAGTAAAAGGTCTCAACAGATAACAGTATTGACCATAATAAGTCAATACAAAGAACCAAAGCCAACATGAGGAAAACATTTGGATGCAGCGATGGTTAGATTGGGAATGTGCTGCCTGAGAATGTGTTGGAGGTAGATTGAATTATGGCTTTCAAATGAGATTGGGATCATTATCTGTGAGATGGGAAAGATTTAAAAGGGACCCAAGGGGCAACATTTTCACGCAGAGTGCGGTGCATGTATGGACTGAGCTGCCAGAGGAAGTGGTGTAGGTTGGTACAATTACAAAATTTAAAAGGCATCTGGATGGGTACATGAATAATAAGGGCTTAGAGGGACTTGGGCCAAATGCTGGCAAATGGGGCTAGATTAATTTAGGATATCTGGTTGGCACGGTAACCGAAGGATCAGTTTCTGTGCTGTACATCTCTATGACTCTAAGAAGAGGGAAGATTGTAGGGCAGGAGTGTGGGAGTAGCCTCAATGATCCTGCAGAAAGCAGTCATGGACAATGACCTCTTCTCTGCTGTGAACATTCTATTCTAAGACAGAACACCTGAGAGTATTAGCCACAATCTGCTGCAGCTCTGCCCAGACTGACTATGCAATACAAGTCTAAATTGGAGGTTAGGGATCTTGACAGAAGGACAGCATACTTCCCAATCCCACAGGGTGAATGGAGGGGTCGGGGGAAGAGCAAGGGGAGGATCTTGACGTACCCTCCAATTTGGCACTGCACCTCCAATGTCACGAATTTCCTAATGGACAGATTTGCATGGCTGCTAGCCACAGCTCCCCAACTGCACACTGTTCACATGTGCTCTCACTCTCTCACACCTCACCTCTGCATTTCTTTTTAATTCCTCAGCCTCAACCTCACTATAATCCATGTCCAGGATTTCTTCATTGCCAGAATCTTCATCTGAGCCCATAAGATCACCAATGCAGTTATTGAACTCTGAAACGATTTATGATGATTTCATTGCAAGAGAATTAAAACAAAGATCACTTTACCACTAATTAAAAAATGAGAATACAGCAAGTCTCACAAAGTGCTGTTTCAGGAAGAACTATCTGTCCATACTTTGTTTTCTGTGGGTCATCCATTATTGAATTCACCTCCTTCGAATGGAGAGGCACAGTACAGAGATTATGTTGCACATTTATTTGTTGCTTTTGCAGAATTGATTTGGAAAGGATGGGGTAAAGAGCTTCTAATGAAAGCAAAATACTGCAGATGCTGGACACAAACACAGGATATGCTGGAGAACCTCAGCAGGTCTGTGGTATCTGTAGAGAGTAACAAAGTTAATGTTTCAAATCCAATATGATTATTTTTTAGAACAATACTAACTCTGTTTCTCACTCGACAGACACTGCCAGACCTAGCGACTGATACAACTGAGTGGCTTGCTCGGACATTTCAGAGGGCAGTTGAGAGTAAACCAGCTGTGGGTCTGGAGTCACATGTAGGCTAGATCAGGTAAGGACTGGCAGATATCCTTCCCTAAAGCTCGTTAGTGAACCAGATAGGGGTTTTCCAACAACTGACAATGGTTTCATGGTCTTCAGTTGACTCTTAATTCCAGATAGTTTTTATTGAATTCAAATTCCACAACCTGCTGTGGGGGATTCGAACCCAGGTCCCCAGAATATTATAATAGGTTTCTGGACTAATAGTAGAGAGGTAATGTCACTAGGCCATTGCCTCCCCTAGAAATTCACCAAAGATCCTTAGACAGCACCTTCCAAACCCACAACCACTTCCATCTAGAAGGACAAGGGCATTAAGTACTTGGGAACACCACCCCCTGCAAGTTCCCCTCCAAGCCACTCACCATCCTGACTTGGAAATATACCTCCGTTCCTTCACAGTCATTGGGTCAAAATCCTGGAATTCCCTCCCTAAGGTCATTGTGGGTCAACGCACAGCAAGTGGACTGCAGCAATTTAAAGCAGCAGCTCACCCCCACCTTCTCAAGGGCAAATAGGGATGGGCTATCAATGCTGGCCCAGCCAGCAACATCTAAGTCCCACGAATGAAATTTAAAAAAAAGACCTGCTTAGTTTCTCCAGCAGTTTCTACTTTTGGTTCTAACACTGAGCCCGGAGGGAGAGTTTTGCCCACTTGTGAGATAAATAACTGAACATCACTACTCTCTCCCCTTTAGCTAATTCAATACCTACTTTGAAATACCTTTTAAATTATTGACAAATAACAGGCCACCAGTATCATACCCCAGACTTATGCAATAAGAGGCTTGCCCAAGTATACTTCACCTCAATGTAAAATGGTCTTTTAAGACATAGCTCATGCTAGGGAGAAGCAAATCCTTAATTCTGTTAATATAGTTCATAACGTATATATATAGAATCATAGAAGCATACCATACAGGAGTAGGCCATTTGGCCTATCAAGCCTGCTCTGCCTTTCAATATGATCATGGCTGATCGTCCAACCCAGTGCTCTGTTCCCACTTTCTCATGGTAATTTCTAATTAACCTAATCTAATTTCTAATTGATCCAAAAATGTGCAGATTAGGTGGACAGGCCATGCTCAATTGCCCCGCAATGTCCAGGAATGCACAGACTGGGTGGATTGGCCAAGGGTACTGCAGGGTTAAGGGGAATAGGGTGGAGACAAAGTGAGAGAGAGAGGGGAAGTCTATACCTGGGTGGGATGCTCTTTGGAGGGTCTGCACAGACGTGATGGGCCAAATAGCTTCTTTCAGCACTGTAGGGATTCTATGATTCTAACCTGGTCAAGGATGTTATTACACACCTCTGGAGCAGGTAGGACTTGAACGCAGGTAGGGGCACTACCACTGCACAAGAGCCCAAATATAGTACACCTTGATTCTGTTTGTGACACTCTCACCCAAGCCACAAGTGATGACAACTGATGCCCCAGCATAGCACAGAGCTCATGAGTAACTCTGTCAAGGGCAGAGGCAGTGCTGCATTTTTGAAAGTCTTGTCTTTTCGGTGAGACTTTAAACCGAGAGTCTACATGTCAAGAGAAAGGATCCCATGAATTTATCTAAAGGTAACATTTTTTGCAATGTTTCCAACCATTGTTTACTGCTTGCAAACCTGACAGAAAAACCAGTTGACACATATGTATCAGCAAACACAACTGAAAACAGTAATGAAGCAAAAACTACTGCAGGTCAGTGGTACCTTACCCTGGATACTCAGCTCTGTTGCCCTCTTTAAATCATCATCTTCTTTCATTTCTCGCGCTTCCTGACAAATCACAGAGAATTTGTTTAGCAATTTGGGTTAATGACTCTGGGTTAATGACAAATAGCATTCACCGTGGTTTCCACATACACTGTTATCAAATAACACAAGTCAGGCAAATGGAGAGCAACAGGGCATAAATGTCACAAGCTTAGGGTCTATTCCAGAATTTGAGCCAATGATACTGCCAGGTGCCGGTAATGGTCTCTCGAGATGTTGATAACCCAAGCCTGTCAAGTAATGGAAGCCTCATAAGGTCGGCTTTTTGGCAAACAAAAAATCCAAACTTCCTTCTGATCAAAAGCACATATTAACCATATAGCCAGAACTTCCAAGTGCTAACCTGTTCCTGGAGACTTTGGGCCAGTGCTTGCTGTAACTCTTGTTCCTCTCGCTCCCTGTCCAGGTCATACTGCTGCATCCAGTCCATCTCACACTGGGAGTCCTCTGGAGTTTTATTCTCCTTGTTCTCATCAAAGTCTTTCGTGACTTCGGCAGGCTCTATTCAAATAAATAAGTTTAAGATGTTAAAGGACTCAAGTAAATTAAAAATAAAACAACTATTTATGCTGGTTAGGGAGCAAACAACTCGGGCATGAAATCTCAAATCCAAGTCTTTCAACAGAGTAATTAGTAAATATAATCTTAGGAACATTACTCCGAATGGAAACTGATGCAGAGTCAGTTATTCATTTCAAAGTGGAGGCTGATAAATGTCTGTTAAAAAAGTTGATATTGTGAATACCATGGCATTCAAGGCGAAGGGCCAAATGCTGGAAAATGAGATTAAAATAGGTGGCTGTTTCTGACTGGCGTGGATACAATGGTCTGTCCTGCAAATTCCCCTGACTGTAAGATAGGAGTGAAGCTCAAAAATCATTCAACATCTCACCCGCCCATGTGGCAAAGCAGCATCTTCCCAGCCAGCATGGAAACAAACCCTTCAGTCCAACCTGTTCATGCCGACCAGATATGCCACGCAATCTAGATTAGATTACTTAGTGTGGAAACAGGCCCTTCGGCCCAAGTCCACACCGACCCTCCGAAGAGCAATCCACCCAGACCCACTCCCCTACATTTACCCCTTAACTAACACTACAGGCAATTTAGCATGGCCAATTCATCTAACTTGCACATCTTTGGACTGTGGGAGGAAACCGGAGCACCCGGAGGAAACCCACGCAGACACGGGGAGAATGTGCAAACTCCACACAGTGCCCCTTAGGTCTCTCTTACATCTTTCCCCTCTCACCCTAAACCTATGCCCTCTAGTTTTGGACTCCCTGACCCCAGGGAAAAGACTTTGCCTATTTATCCTGTCCAAGCCCCTCATAATTTTGTAAACCTCTATGGTCACCCCTCAGCCTCCTCTATGACCTTGTGCCCTGCTCCACCTTCCTACTTACCCATCTCCACAGGGGCCCTGGGCCCATCTGGTTCTGGCGATTCATGTTGTTCCAGCAATTCCTGAGCCTCGTCATCGCCAAAACCAGTGTCAGGGCTGCTGCTCGGTTTCTCTTGCTCCTCCGCCTTGCCAAACGAGAAGCGGGTTTCCCGCTTACTGATCTCCAGCACGGCTGCCAGCAGCTCGTCTTCACTCATGCTGTCAAACGAGGAGTCCAGTGCAGAGGCTGAGGCAGGGCGACTTGACTCCCGCTTGCTCGCTTTCAGTGCCTGGGAGGAGAGGGGGCGGGATACAGGAGAGTGAGAGCACGGAGGGAAGTGGGGGGTGCAGAATGAGATAGAGGAAAAAGAGGGAACGATGAATCAATGTGGTGCAGGATATAATGGCATCCTGGTCCAGTAATTACCTCAATCACAGAACTTGTATTTCTACAGTAGCTCAAATAGAACAGAGAACATTACATCGCAGTACAGGCCCTTCAGCCCTTGATATTGCATCTGTGAAACCAACCTGAAGTCCACCTAACCCACACTATTCCATTTTCATCCATATGTTTATCCAATGACCATTTAAATGCCCTTAAAGATGGCGAGTCTCCTACTGTGGCAGGCAGGGTGTTCCATGCCCCTAATCGTTAATGTAAAGATTATTCCACAATGCTTCACTGGAGTATCAGTACAGATGATCAGTACACACTGACAAAAATTCTTTTATTGTTTCACAGGATGTGGACACTGCTAACCTGACCAGGAATGATCACCTGTCCCTAACTGTCCTGGAGACTGAGGTGGTATGCTGCCACCTTAGACCACCACTGTCCCTACTGTGTAGGTACACTTGTTATTGGGGAGCAAATAGCAGGATTTTGAAACTGGCAGCATTACATTTACTGACTGCACCTCACTATCACCTTATAGGTCAGCACTGACCAGGAACTGAACTGAACCAGTGGCTAAAAAAAAAGTCAGAGGCTGGGAATTCTGTGACAACTAACTCACTTCTTGACTGCCCAAATCCTGATCATTATCGACAAGGAACAAGTCAGGAGTTTTAAACAATACTCTTCGTTTCTCTGGAAGACAGCAACTCCCACAATACTCAAGCAGCTTCCAGGACAAAACAGTCTGTCGGATTAACATTCCACCCATCACCTTTAATGTATACTGGTTACAGAGTGTATCAACTACAAGACACGCTCCAGAAAATCACCGAGGTTCCTTAGTCAGCACCTTCCAAACTGGCAGCCTTATACTGAACCTGTCCTTCCAGGAGGTAATGTCCTATAGAGAAGGAAACTGCCATTCTTACCTGGTGTGGCTTACATGTGATTCCAGACAGTGATGTTGTTAATTCTTAACTACCCTCTGGACAATAAATGCTGGCTTAGCCAGGGGATGCCCATATCTTGGGAATGAACAAGGGCTCTATAGTGAGATGAATTAGTGATTCCGCATGGGCCTTGTAGGGATTGTCATATAAATTAAAACCAGTATTACATTTTCCAATTAGAAGTACAAAAATAGTTAGGAAAAACTCCTTCCTTGCTTGTTCAGTAATTTTCCAAAGCAGAAAATGCTGGTAACAAACACCATCAGCAGACAGGAAGTACAGACTGGCATTTCAGGAGCGGACCCTTGGTGCGGCTTGATGGGAATACTGAATTAATGCACTGGTAGAGGAGTTGGTGGCACTGCTCAGCTGTTGGTACTCACACCGAAGTCATGAGTCATAAGGTCCACTTCATGACTGCAATGAAAACTCCCATCGCTGTGGTGAGGGAGCTGGGGGAAGCTCTTCTGTTGACAGTGCCATCTTTAGGATGAGACATTGAGCCGAGGCTTTAACAGCAGTTACAATCCATTGTAAGTGCAGGGCTGTTCTCCTGGTTTGAGTAACATGCCTTCCAAACAATTCATTTTGAGGTAACTAATGTTTCATAGATTACAACAGTGACCACAATTCAAAAGTACTGCTTTGTTTATACAGCACTTTGGGATGACTTGAGGTTTTGAAAAGAGCAGTTATGAATGGGAATTCTTTTTTGCCCAGGGACAGAGAGGTAGGTTATGTGATATCCTCAGCTTTCAGCCAGACTTACCAGCTGCATTTCCTCCTCCTCTTGCTGTACCTCACGCTGGACCTGCTCATTCAGCTGCCTGCTGACCACCATTGCCCGCTTCACCTGCTCCTCCTCACTGTCAGAGTCCAGAATTACGACTGCAGACCTGAAGCAGTACTTCCTGTGGGTGAACACTTGGAAATGAGGCAGCCAAAAGCAATCAGTTGCAACATAAGGAGGCAGGAACCCACCTTGTGCCTGTTCACCAACAACTCAAACACTCACTGCTCAAAGTGGATTCCTTTTCCTACCATCCTACAAGGCTGAACTCTGACTGGGTCATGGCTGTGCCAATTAATAATCTCCAGCCAGAAAATGTTCCAGTGCCTGTAAGCAGCTTACCAGTATGGAGGCTGGGTCAAAATCAAGCTTGCTGCAGGAGGGGGTGAGAACACAAACCCCAGTTGGAGTTTCCTCTCTGACCTAAGGAAGCATCAAGCATTACTTATAAACATCAGGGGAAAGTTTCAATCTCTGCTGAAACTCATTGCCCTCACAATATCCAAATAATTTTGGTTTTTTGCCTACACCTGCATCCTCTCAAAACCTGTGCTGACTACCTCTGTCAGAACTCAACTGTTCCACTCAACATCCACCCTAAATCTGGGGTGTCCCCTGCATCTTATCCCCATCCTTTTCACCTATTTCCTCCAGGTTCTATGCTCCACATCTCATTTGCTCTACTTGTTCCTACTGGGTTTCTCAATCTCCTGCACTCTACAAACTGTAGGATACAAAACACTTGAGACCAGACTGTGATTACTCACCTCCCCAGCGTGGACGCGGAAGTTGTTGAGTTCACGGACTGCGAAGTTTTGAGTGGTCGTGATCTGCAACATTCAAAACAGAGAGATGATATTACATCGGATCTAGGAGCAGGAGTAGGCTATCTGGTGTGTCAAGCCTGCTCTGCCATTCAATAAGATCATGGCTGATCTTTACATGGACTCAGTTCCACTTACCCGCCTGCCCACCATAACCCTGAATTCCTTTATTGTTCAAAAATCTATCTTTGTCTTAAAAACATTCAACCAGGTATGCTGCCATGTCAGAGGCTGCACATCAGCCCAGGAAGCAAACTGCTACTTCCTTCCCAATAATCTGCAAGTGTTACTAAAACCTTGAAGCTGAATTATAGAGGACTCCCTACTTTTTCTGATCACAGTATCATGACACACCTTGGGAAATGTTACATGATTAAAGGCAACTTGCACTGCGGCTATTTAACTGGTGGAAAAATATAGTTGAAACCAATCCTGGCCACTGTCTGTAGAGACTTTGTTGAAGACTTGCTAATCCCAAATCTGAACCCACCACCTGAAATCAGGCAACAAACTAACCTACAGCACCTCTGCACAGGCTGTCAAACAGAAGCAGAATGAAGAGCAAAATGGTCAGGAAGGATACATTATTTTGTGCTGAGATGAACAGTGGTGACACACTGGCTGCTTTTAAGGAAGAAGAGCTTGCATTTCTACAAAGCCTTTCACTTGCTCAGATGGCCTAATGCACTTTTAAGTGTAATCACTGTTGTGATATGGGGGACAAAGCAGCCAATCTGTACACAGCAAACTCCCATGCTATGAAAGAAGAGCAGGGATATTCTCTCTATTGCCCTCTCCAGCATTTTATCCCTCAGCCAGAGTTACCAAGATTCATTAGTTATGCCTGTGACTACTTAACCTTTCTAACTCTGGGTGAGAAATAGATGCTGGGCAGCACAATAGAGAAAGACCTCTGGTCTTCTTTCATAGAGTCCACAGGGTCTCTCAGGTTCATCACAACACAGGCAAGCAAAGAGATAACGACTCAGCCAAGAACACAAGAACTTGAAGACTACACAGAACTGCTTTTCTGTACGACTGTGTGCCCACCTCACCAAAGAAAGACTTAAATCAAAACCATTCTGACACAGAATCAAACCCACTGAGCCCAGATGAAGCAAGAAATTTAACTTTCTTTTGAGGATACAGATTATTAGTAACCTATTGGGTGCACTGGGGTCCTCCAAACTATTCCCAAACAACATTGCAGGATGTACAAGACATACCTGCACTATCAGCCTGGCTATTGAAACCATATCCCTACAGCAATGCACCTCATTCTTCACTGTAACAGTCCTCATTTTTCCTTCACTTACATTGCAGATTGCGTGTTCCAACCGAGAGAAAAGGGCTGCCTTGTGGTCTCTGTGCAGTGAGCCGCCAGGGTCAGGTACTTTGGAATGATCACCTGCTGACCAAGCTTGTTATTCACAGACAGCTGCACGTTAAAACTGTATCGTTTCAAGTGGAGTATGAGTACCCTGTAGGAAGAAGTCAGGCAGCCATTACAGCAAAGCACTTTCAGTAGTACACGTGAGCAGGAGTTTAACAACCTGACATCAAACTCACGCTCAGGGCAGTTCCAGCACACGATTAGATACAGAATAAAGCTCTACTCTTTAAATTAAAACTAATGCTCCCTCTATACTGTCGCCAAACACTCCCAGGAGCCGCTACAGCATCAGACTGGATACAAAGCTCTCTATTCTTCTAAACTGAGAGTTTGTTTGTAATACAGATAAATGAATTGGTTGATAATCTACAGGCCTGACTATACATTTGCCGACAATATGAAAATTAATGGGAATTGTGGGTAGTAAGGGAGGCTGTGAAAGGATACAGCAAGATACAAGCCAGTTGGAAAGTTGGGAGAAGTGGCAGGCGGAGTTTAATGCAGACAAGTGTGAGGTGATACATTTTGACTCTTAACTGTCTGCTGGGCAACTAGGGATGAGCAATAACTGCTGGTCTAGCCCGCAATACCCAAATCCTGACAGTGAATTTACAAAAGCTTCACCTGTCAAATTGTGACTCATTCACCTAATCTATTTTTAGGTTTTGGCTTTCCAAGTGTCTTGTAATTACTTCTTTATTGATCCTAACAAATTCCCATGACTGATATTAAACTAATTGGCCAATAGTTTCCTCCCCTCTTGAGCATTAGCATTTTCCAATCCACTGGAACCTGGCTCTTCAATCCAATAGTGTGTTCAGTACATTTTCCCCTAAGGATGCTGATTGTTCTAGGTTCCTCCTTCTCTATAACTTCTGCATCACATTACTATTGGTACACTGAAAACATTGATTATAAAATAATATACTGATTTAGAGATTCCACAATGAAGTTCCCAGCCTCATCCTCCAATGGACCAATCCTCACTTCAGCTACTGCTTCTGCTGCACTTCAGGTCTTTGCCTGGTAGATCTACCTCACTCCGAACAGAGTAGAGATTGCTCCCAGATTTATCTGGTTTACCTGCTGAGATGGGAGCATTCATCTTTCATTTCTGTCCTTATTTCTGGAGACATGGTGCCCAAACAGAGATCAGAGCTCTGCCCCACACTCAGATACTGACCTGGGCAGCCTGCTGAACTTGTGGGTCACAATTGCACTTTTGCCATTACACTTTTCACAGGAATATTCAATTTCTTCGGCCTGAAGCAAAGGAGACAAAGCCATTAGCAACATCAAACTGACCAGCTCATAAATATACATTATACACACAAACTGAGAGCCAGGTATAAATGGGTGGACTCCTCACATCAGCTGGTTATGTCTTGAAGCGGTGTAACTATTGTAATGTCGAACATATCAGCTCATTTTGAGCACAACAAACTCCCACACAGTGAAATGATAATAACTACATAATTGTTTTTGGTGATGTTGGTTTAGGTATAAATATTGGCTGGCTCTCATTATTATTATCCCGGACCAGACTGAGCTGACTGAGGACCAACAGCCTTTATTTTAAAGCAGAAAGAGTGAGAGATCTACGGGACTGGCTGCGAGGAAGTGAGGACTGCAGATGCTGGAGGTCAGAGTCAAAGAGTCTGGTGCTGGAAAAGCACAGCAGGTCAGGCAGCATCTAGGGAACAGAAGAGTCGACGATTTGAGCATAAGCTCTTCATCAGGATTCCAGATGAAGAAACATTGGTTGTCCTGCTCTTCGGATGCTGCCTAACCAGCTGTGATTATCTAGCACCACACACTTCAACTGGCTGAGAGAGTAAGGTTACAAGATTTCATGGTCTTAAAGAAACAGACTTTACTCAACAATGTTAGAACAGTAACACAATCAACAATACACGTACAACTTATTTCTAACACGCAACATTAACATGTGATGAATGAGCCACAGACTACAGTCAAGCAGCACACATCAATAATCAAATATGATCAAAGAAAATCTCACTGATTTCTCAGCAACTCCCCGCAGACGTTAATGACACAGCAAACCATCAACTCTCTTCAAACTTTACAAGGGATTATAGTCATTGCTTTTGTCAATTTCTCTCCATCATGAAGAGCCTCAATCCTCACTGCTCTTGCTCTGACCCTGGACTCAAACTTCACTCCAGTTACTCATTTGTAAGTGTAACACCAGCTCTTCACCCAAATAAATGCTGCAAATACAAAATAAAAACAAATTTCTGGAGAACCTCAGCAGATCTGGCAGCAATTGTGAAAGAAAGCAGAATTAACATTTTGACTCTGGGAAGACCCTTCTTTGTAACAGAAAGGGCTAGAAAATGGTGGTTTTAATGCTATTTGTGCAAATGGCACAAATGGTGAGTTTGCCCAGAGCAGAGGACAGTGGTGGTAAAGGAGGATCACAGATGTAAAACAGTTGTAAATGATAGGTGTGGAAATGAGAAAATGCGTGCAGTTTGCTAACAGCAAAACCACTAAGATATAAACAAAACATGCCCAGGAACCGTGGGCTTTGAAATCAAAATCGAAAACAGAGGACATGTTCTGATGTTGTTGAATTCAATGTTGAGTGCTAGAAGTTGTCAAATGCTGAAGTATAAAATGGAACCAATGAAGTTCAATGTAAGCTAGAGGGACAACATTTCATTTTCCACTTAAGTTCTATATAGCCTCTAGGACCCAGCACTAAGATCAACAACATCAGAGCTTGACCTCCATCTACCATTTTGGATTCCTTACTTAATCCAACCATAGCTTGTTGTCTTCACTCTTACCAGTGTAGCTCCTTTGCTTCCTCTTCAGATTTATCATTTACGTTTATGATTTTATCTCTATCATTCCTTTACCCATTTTAATCTGGGCACCCTCAACATCTGTTCCACTCACTACTCTTTTTCTCCCTCTGTAAACAGCATAAGAACACAATTTCCTAGCCCCTTTTGGTTCTGAAGAGTCACGTCATTAACTGTGTTTCTCTCTCCATACAGATGCTACCAGTGCTGCTATGTTTCTGCAGTATTTTCTGTTTTGATTCCAGTTCTTCAGTGACAACCAGCTTCACTAAACCATTCTTGCCTCGAGGGACTGGGGGTGACCAAAGTTCTAAATGTGGTTGGTTACATTCAGCAACAGCTACTCGAGAGCTTTACAACCCCCATTCTCTCAGCTGCACTGAAAGCTTTGTGCTCGTAGGTTTCTACCAAGCCTCTTATGGCTTCCCCCAACAAGACAGTGACCTTCTTACTTTCTCAGCTTCCCAGGACTCCTCAGGCACCAACACTTAGCTGCTTAGAACCTCCTCCTGAATTCTCTCTGAGCCACCCCAACTTCTCTGGACTTCACAGAGGCTCCTACATCAAATCTGTGCATTTCAGGTGCATTCCAGTAGCACAGCTAAAAACACGCCCAACACAGCGTCTGCTCGGTCTCCTTCTCAAACTCTGTCTATAACATTTGAACTCTTCAGTGATCTTTTGAAAATCTCACAACAAAACCTCTTCCATTTTGCTGAGTGGAACTGAATGCTGCCATCTAGCAACATTCCGTAAATGTTACTGGTTATAGATTGCTGGCTTACTCAATACAAAATACTGACTCATGTAGAAGACTCCATCACACTAATCAGCAGCAAGAGATCTTTAAAACTAGCAAGTTTTGGGAAGATTTGTAGCTCAGGTTGAGGATCTGGATGTAGGTTTGCTCACTGAGCTGGAAGGTTCATTTTTCAGACGTTTCATCACCATACTAAGTAACATCTTCAGTAGGCCTCCAGACGAAGCACTGCTGGTATTTCCTGCTTTCTATTTATATGTTTGGGAGTTCCTGGGGTTGGTGATGTCATTTCCTGTGGTGACATTATTTCATATGGTGATGTCATTTCCTGTTCTTTTTCTCAGGGGGTGGTAGATGGGGTCTAACTTGATGTGTTTGTTGATGGAGTTTCGGTTGGAATGCCATGCTTCTAGGAATTCACGTGCGTGTCTGTTTGGCTTGTCATAGGATGGATGTGTTGTCCTTCCTCATCTGTATGTAAGGATACTAGTGAGAGAGAGTCATGTTGTATTGTGGCTAGTGATGTTCATGTATCCTGGTGGCTAGTTTTCTGCCTGTTTGTAGTGTTTGTTACATTCCTTGCATGGTATTTTGTAAATGACTTTAGTTTTGCTTGTCATCTGTATAGGATCTTTCAAGTTCATTAGCTGCTGTTTTACTATGTTGGTGGGTTTGAGGGCTACCGTGATGCCAAGGGGTCTCAGTAGTCCGACAGTCATTTTTGAGATGTCTTTGATGTAGGGGAGTGTGACTAGGGTTTCTGGACGAGTTTTGTCTGCTTGCTTGGGTTTGTTGCTGAGAAATCAGTGGACTGTGTTCATCTTTACAACTACTTGACAGACCAGACAGGTCTTGGTTTAACACCTCAATGGAATTTTGACTTTTGACAATGCAGCACTCCCCCAGCACTCCACTGGGAGTTCATCCTAGTTTATGCATTAAGGTGTCCGAAGTAGGATTTGAAAGAAATCCACCAAGCCACCGCCAACAACACCAGCCCTCCCCCAGCTCCTTTCTTCATTTTTTTGTTGTACGTGTGTCATGGCTCCCACACACAAAACTGCAGAAAGTAAAGGAAGAAACACATACCCTGAAGAAGAGATCGAGGGAGTCCTGGATAGACCTCGGTGGTAGAAGCTTCTTACGCCGAGGAAGATCAATGGAAAGGTCATTGAATTGTTCTCGTTTCGTAACACTTTCACAACACCTGCAAGGTGACCAGAATTCCACGTTACCCAAGTGAAACAAAACTGTGCTTTGCCGGCCCCTTTCAGAGGCTACAATACAAACACACTGGTCAAACTCGGAATAAATTACACCATAACTGCAGGTACAGAACAGTCCTGCACAGAGATACAGTCCTCAGAAACAAACCAACTTGCACACATCACTCAAGCTGTACAGGAATTAGTACAGATGTGGAGAAACACACTAAGATCCCTCTTGCTGCTCCCTCAGGAAACATGTGACCCAGTGGACATGCTTAAGTCACACTGCCCAGGTCCTTTTGTTTCACACTATTTTGGCTGCACTGATATTAGAGGGAGACCTTGTTGAGCATTGTACTGGATGTCACTGCCCTTTCTGCTGCCCTGAGGTAAGCGTGCTAGAACAAGATTGAAGGAAGTGTGGGCACTCTTCCTTCCTGTACAAATAGATGGCAAGACTATCACCAGAGTGAGACACACTTCCGTCGTTCTGCAGGTACAGAATGGCACAACACAGGAAGAGGCAGGCCTGGCTGATATTTCCTGTCCCTGTCTATGGGGCACTGAGGAAATCAGCCGACTCCACGTGGACTGATAATCTTTACCATTGTCGCTTGATTGAAAGAATTGTCAAATGCTGCAGAAAAGGCAGGTTTGCCACTTGGCACGAAGCAACCGCACACGGTTTACAGACCTGCCTGCCAGTCTCACCGCTGACGTACGTTTTACAACCGATGGTGTGCAGAACTTCGAACTCCACGTTGGAGACAATAGGGCAGGTGAAGACCCTAGCAGCAACGGCCTCATGACAACCCCGCGCAGCCGGAGAATCCTCGCCTGTCACCAGCTCATTCTTCCACGTCTTGTTTAACTTCTCCATGTCTTCCTTCAGTTGGTCCAGGCACTGGCTCAGGAACTCATGGGCATCCTTGTTTGGGGTGAAAGAGAGAAAAGGAGAAATTGAGAGAGAGATGTATTGTTTTGATTGCTTTCCACTTCAGTTCAGTACTAAAGACTCACTAACCCATCTACATATAGAACACAGCTCCCTCTTGTGGCAAATAAGCAAGATTGGAAGATCCCTCTGATCCAACATGTTCAATGGCAGAGTTTTACTTACTCAACTTTTAAGGAAGAGAAAACACCAGCAGCTCGTGAATGTGCAGTTCAGGAATCTCTGATCTGAGGCTCATCCTCCCCACATGTGCCTCACAACCACTTACTCTACTTCATCATTCTTCCTCCACCGTTTCAACTTCTCATCTCACTTTAGCTTTTTTAGTACATTTGTGAACAAAAGAAAGAAAAATTAAAATTACAGCACAGGAACAGGCCGTTTGGCCCTCCAAGCCTGTGCCGATCCAGATCCTCTACCTAATCCTGTCGCCTATTTTCTAAGGATCTGTATCCCTCTGTTCCCTGCCCATTCATGTGTCTGTCTAGATACATCTTAAATTACGCTATCATGCCCACCTGTACCTGGCAACACATCCAGACACCCACCACCCTCAGTGTAAAGAACTTTCCACGCATATCTCCCATAAACTTTTCCCCTCTCACCTTGAACTCGTGACCCCTAATAATTGAGACCTCCACTTTGGAGAAGAGATTTCTTGCTATCCACCCTGTCTTATCTCATGATTTTGTAGACCTCAATCAGATTCCCCCCCTCCCACCAACCTCTATCTTCTTAATGAAAATAATCCTAATCTACTCAACCTCTCTTTGTAGCTAGCACCCTCCATACCAGGCAACATCTTGGTGAACCTCCTCTGCACCTCTCCAAAGCA
Source organism: Chiloscyllium plagiosum (assembly GCF_004010195.1). Classification (NCBI taxonomy): domain Eukaryota; kingdom Metazoa; phylum Chordata; class Chondrichthyes; order Orectolobiformes; family Hemiscylliidae; genus Chiloscyllium; species Chiloscyllium plagiosum. Next base: position 106,351,942 of record NC_057716.1, read on the forward strand.
TCCACAACCTTTTGGTAATGTGGCAACCAGAACTGTACACAGTATTCTAAACATGGCCAAACCAAAGTCCTATCCAACTGTACCATGACCTGAAAACTCTTGCACTAAATACACAATCCGATGAAGGAAAGCATGCCGTATGCCTTCTTGACCACGCTATCAACCTGTGTTGCCACCTTCAGGGAACAATGGACCTGAGCACCCAGAGCTCTCTGTACATCAATTTTCCCCAGGGCTTTTCCATTTACTGTATAGTTTGCTCTTGAATTGGATCTTCTAAAACGCATCACCTCGCACTTGTCCGGATTGAACTCATCTGCCATTTCTCTGCCCAACTCTCCAGTCTATATATATTCTACTGTATTCTCTGACCGTCCCCTTCACTATCTGCTGCTCCACCAATCTTAGTGTCATCTGCAAACTTGCTAATCAGACCATCTATACCTTCCTCCAGATCATTTATGTGTATCTCAATCAACACAGATCCCTATGGAACATCACTGTCACAGTCCTCCATTTTGAGAAACTCCCTTCCACTATTACTCTCTGTATCCTGTTGCCCAGCCAGTTCTTTATCTATCTGGCTAGTACACCCTGGACCCCATGCAACCTCACTTTCTCCATCAGCCTACCAAGGGGTAACTTATCAGACGCCTTGTGGGAAAGGATCAAGGTCCATCTTCAAAGTCTAGGGCTGTCACTTGAACGCAGTGGCAACAGCACTGAAGTCTTTCAGACGAAGTGTTAAACTGAGGCATTGTTTACCCCCTCAGGAGGGTGTATAAGATCCCAGGTCATTGTTTTGAAGGGAATTTCACCCTGGCCCATTAGCTAACATTTATTCTTCAACAAACATCACCTTTAAACAAAATTATCTCATTGCTGTTTGGGAGAGCTTGCCATGCATAAATTGGCCTCTCAGATTCCTAGATTATGATTCAGTACCAGTAGTCACTGTTGTAAAGGGCTTTAGAATTTTTTGGAGTTGTGAAAGGTATGATATAAATGAAGATTTGGTCTTTTATTACCATCTTGCCAGTGTTAATACGTTGATGAGTAATCACCACAATCTATCTTTTATTAATGATCTTACAACAGCCATGAAGACCTCCAGTCTAGAAGAGTTTTAGTAACAAGGTCCAAACTCACCACCTCCTTCCAAGCACAGTTCATCATGTCCCCGTTCGGTCTGAATGCATACGCTCATCACAAAATGATTTTCCAACCTCTTACCCTGTTCTTAGTAAATTATTTTTCCCTGATGAACTACTTTCCTTTATTTAACAATCCAAATTTACTGTCACACAAGTTTTACCTTACTTCAATCTTTGCCACTCCTCTATTGAATCCCCATGCCTCCTCCCACCTGGGGTATCAATGGTGAAAAGCAGAGTTGCAGCTTTAAAAGTCACTGCCTACCCATCAGCCCCAACAGTTAAGACCCTTACGTTCTGTACATATCCAGAGAATCTTTCAGCAGTGGTAGAGATGGCATTCTTCACCCTCTTCAGTAGCTCTTTCTTCACCTCTGGGCTGCAATTATCCTTTTTGATCAGAAGATGGGCAAATCGCCTGCAAGTAGTCAACACAAGAGGATGAGAAGGAACCCTTCCCCATCTCCACATGGTTCCCCAAAGAACAAGATAAACAAGAAAGTCCCTCTCAGAGGGACATAAAAATCAAGGCCAATGGCTCTGCAATCTCCTCCCTTGCTTCCCAGACCCCATCTCCACATGGTTCCCCAAAGAACAAGATAAACAAGAAAGTCCCTCTCAGAGGGACATAAAAATCAAGGCCAATGGCTCTGCAATCTCCTCCCTTGCTTCCCAGAGAATCCTAGGATAAATGCCATCAGGCCCAGGGGACTTATCTATTTTCACCTTTTCCAGGATTTCCAACACTTCTTCTCTACATACCTCAAAGCCATCCATTCTACTTAATTGTGACTCAGTACTCACATTGACAACAATGTCCTGTTCCTGATTGAATACTGACGAAAAGTATTCATTCAGTGTCTCCCCAATCTCTTCAGCCTCCACACGCAACTTCCCACTACTATCCTTGACTGGACCTATTCCTACCCTAGTCATTCTTTTATTCCTAACATACCTATAGAAAGCCTTAGGGTTTTCCCTAATCCTACCGACTAAGGACCTTTCATGCCCCCTCCTTGCTGCTCTTAGCTCTCTCTTCAGGTCCTTCCTGGCTACCCTATAACTCTCAATCGCCCCAATTGAACCTTCACGTCTCATCTTGAGATAGGCCGCCCTCTTCCATTTAACAAGGGATTCCAATTCCTTATTAAACCACGGCTCCCTCGCACGACCCTTTCCTACCTGCCTGACAGGTACATAATTACCAAGGACACACAATAGTTGCTCCTTGAACAAGCTCCACACATCATTTACACTCTTGCCTTGGAGTCTACTTTTCCAAGCCACACATCCTAAATCATGCCTCACCGCATCATAATTTCCCTGACCCCAGCTATAACTATAACACTTATCCCTCTCCATCACGAGAGTAAAAATCACCGAATTATGGTCACTATCCCCAAAGTGCTCACCTACCTCTAATTCTAACACCTACTGGTCATTATCCTCGACCTGTTACTACGGCACATTCCCATTGTTTATAAGAAGCAATTCCATTTCCTTCACTACATCCCCGTGTGTAATATCCACGCCGTGTTGCTTTATGCAGCCACTGACTGCTCTGTCTGGTTCACCGTCACTTTCACCTTTGATCGGTTTGTGGCCATTTGTTGCCAGAAGCTGAAAAGAAAATATTGCAGTGAGAAAACGGCGGCTGTGGTTCTGGGAACAGTGACTGTGCTGAGCTGCTTAAAGAACATTTTCTGGTATTTTATGCTCAAGGCTCGGTATTGGCTGGTTCCGGAGTCCTGGGGTCATGTTGCAGTTGTATAAGACTCTGGTGCGGCTGCATCTGGAGTATTGTGTGCAGTTTTTGTCGCCATACTATAGGAAGGATGTGGAGGCACTGGAACGGGTGCAGAGGAGGTTTACCAGGATGTTGCCTGGTATGGAAGGAAGATCGTATGAGGAAAGACTGAGACACTTGGGGCTGTTTTCATTAGAGAAAAGAAGGTTTAGGGGTGACTTGATTGAGGTGTACAAGATGATTAGGGGGTTAGATAGGGTTGACAGTGTGAACCTTTTCCCGCGTATGGAGTCGGGTATTACAAGGGGGCATAGCTTTAAATTAAGCGGGGGTTGATATAGGACTGAAGTTAGGGGTAGGTTCTTCACTCAGCGAGTCGTAAGTTCATGGAATGCCCTGCCAGTAGCAGTGGTGGACTCTCCCTCTTTATGGGCATTTAAGCGGGCATTGGATAGGTATATGGAGGATAGTGGGTTAGTATAGGTTAGGTGGGCTTGGATCGGCGCAACATCGAGGGCCAAAGGGCCTGTACTGCGCTGTATTCTTCTATGTTCTAGAGGTTTAATGAACTATCACAGTACGTATTAACCTTAGCATGGAGGAGATAAAATTAAGAAAAACAATTATCATTTGAACACAAATCTCTAGAGGCAACAATCCACTTCAGTGAGAAGCCATATGCTCAGCCTCAAAGCGATACGGCTCTCCAATCACTGCCACAAATCTCCTTCCTCCTCCCCACCTTAGAAACGGACTTCGCTAGCATCCTCACCCTCACCAGATACTCACTTGCTGCTCTCCTTCACCCAGCCACAGAGTGGTATCACTCACCTTAACTCCCAATCTTCCATCATGTCTTCCCTCACTTCAAGTACATATGTCCCCATTAAACATACAAGCACATTAGTAAGAGTGAGTATTATTCATTGCCCCACTGTGACCTGTGTTCAATGACACTTGCACATACAGAAGAAAACTTGGTGAAGTTACATAATAGGGCAGCACAGTGGCTCAGTGGTTAGCACTGCTGCTTCACAGAGCCAGGGACCAGGTTTAATTCCACCCTTGGGTGACTTTTGCCCAGTGTATGGGTGGTCCAGTTTCCTCCCACAGTTCAAGCATGTGCAGGTTAGGTGGATTGGTTACATTAAATTTCCCAAACTGTACAGAGAAGTGCAGGCTAGGTGCATTAGCCATGGGAAATGCAGGGTTACAGGGATAGGGTAGATCTGGGAGGGATGCTCTTTGGCGGGTCGGTGTAGACTCGACAGGCCAAATGTAGCGATTCTACGATTCAATACTAACACAGGTTCTCAAGTTCATGCAAAGCTATAATTCCAGATCACAAAATACTTACTTGAGTAAAGCATTTGCTGGAATTTTCTTCCATGGGATGCCTTGTTTCAGCAGGTCAGTTGCCAAAGATTGAAGTGAAAACAGGGACTGCAGAATGGCATTCATATAACAGGTATTGCCAAGGTTAGAAAACCTACAGTCCAAAGCAAAGATAAGCCATTAAAAGAGCCACAAGAGAAGGCTGAACAATAGCAGGATACAGAAGGGAGTGACACAATCCAGTCCAGCAGTGAGTGTGAATAACAAGAGGGCACAAATATAAAACAAAACACTGAGTATTGAATCCTAACTGGCACTATATGAAGAATATAGAAGCGTTAGAGGTTGCAGTAATGATTTTTGTGAATAGATCCAAGGACAAGGGACTTCAGGAACATGGATTGATTGGGAAAATCGTGCAGTGGTATGAGGTAATGAATGGGGAAATGATGCCAGATGGATTACTTCTACAGAAAGCCAGCACAGGTACAATGGGCCAAATGGGCTCCTCCGACACTGCAACTATTCTGATGTACTCTGTACATAGTAATGTCAATTTGCTGGGTGAGTCAAAATGAAACTAAATAAAAGTAAATGAAATGAGGGGAGAAATCACACAAAGCCCAGTGATGACCTATTTCTGAGGAAGGTCACAGGTTTTCACTTGTTTCTGTTTTGCTGAAGGAATGCATATGTTTATATTAAGAGTTATAACTCAGCAGTAAATGTATTGAACAGTCACAGCAACTCGGAATAGCTGAAGTTCAGTTTAAAACAGGCAATGAACCTGATATGATTCCATCCATGGTTATACTTTACATAGAACATAAATCAGACTTGTGTTAATTTGTGATTATCACAGAATTGTGCTACATAATTATCATCCAGTTGACACAAAACCTGTAAGGAAATAGCCTATATGAGGAAGCTGGCCAAAAGTTAAAGTTGTTCAAAGGGTGCAAGAGATAAGTCTCTTTTCAGGGAGAGGAAAACAAACTTAGTAAGCAATTAATCAAACCAGACATGATTGTTGACACATTTGTGGCATTTGCCAGTGGTCAAACTAATCTTATGTTGGAGACTAGATAGTGTAAAAGTTTGAATGCAAAACTTATCTTTATGAAGTAAAGGAAGCTTAGCTCAAACTATAGTTAGATCAGGAGAAGGCATCTGATCAATAACTGGAAGTTGGAGCAGAGTGTGGGCTGATCGCCTCTTTCAGTCTGATCCTCGGGCAAATCCACGGAAATGGGTTCACTTGTGATTGTAAGCAATGTATGGGTGAGAATTTTGTAGTATTTTTTCTAGGGTACTTTACTTAAAGAACACTGGATAAATTTCCTTGTTCAAACTGCCCTGGGTTATTATTATCCAAAGTAAACCTGACGGACTAGAGAATGCAGAATTAAAGCCTACAATTCGATTAATTAAACTTTGTCAGCTGCTTGTTTCCAGCAGCTGAGAGAGATCATCATGTCCATAGCCCACCATTACCAAAGTGACAGCTCCCAAGGACTGTCTCCAAACAAAATTCAACAGACAGGCGGCATGTGTGTAGTCTTGACCCAGCCAAGATGCCTGTTAACTTCTTACCCCTGTAGTGGCTGTGGGAGCTGTGTGGCATGAGGCACCCGGGGTCTGTTCCAGCCAGTGTAATCCTGATTTGCACGCAGTTTCTTCACTGACTGAGGGATGGGCTGAGGTAAAAATCCCAAATTCCTTTTAGCTGATGGAACCTGGCCCAGAAGGCTGGACCTGTCAAAAGCAAGGAGAATAATTAAGTGCATCAAATTCACAGAACACAGACAATGGCGCCCAACAGGTGTGTACTGACATACGCTTTTCACAAGCCTCCACCTGATCAAATTGCTTCAGTTCACCCCTTCGGCATTTATATTGCATTCAAAGTTTGTGCGAAGATTTGTAGCTCGGGTGCTCGTTGTTGTGGTTCTGTTCGCCGAGCTGGAAGTTTTTGTTGCAAACATTTCGTCCCCTGGCTAGGCGACATCATCAATGCTTGGGAGCCTCCTGCGAAGCGCTTCTTTGATGTTTCCTCCGGTGTTTATAGTGGTCTGTCCCTGCCGCTTCCGGTTGTCAGTTTCAGCTGTCCGCTGTAGTGGTTGGTATATTGGGTCCAGGTCGATGTGTTTGTTGATGGAGTTTGTGGATGAATGCCATGCCTCTAGGAATTCCCTGGCTGTTCTCTGTCTGGCTTGCCCTATGATAGTAGTGTTGTCCCAGTCGAATTCATGTTGCTTGTTGTCTGCGTGTGTGGCTACTAAGGATAGCTGGTCATGCTAAATTACCCATAGTGCCCAGGGATGTGCAGGTTAGGGTGGTTCCGTGGTCTTTCTCTTAGGCATCTGTTGTTGAAGTTGCGCGGGTATCCGTTTTTGGCGAATACCTTGTATAGGTGTTCCTCTTCTTTTTTTTTTGCAGTTCTGGTGTACTGCAGTGTGTTGTGGCCCTTTTGAATAGTGTCCTGATGCAGCTTCGTTTGTGTGTGTTGGGGTGGTTACTTTCGTAGTTTAGGACTTGGTCTGTGTGTGTGGCTTTCCTGTATACCCTTGTGGTGAATTCTCCATCTGGTGTTCTCTGTACACCGGAGGAAACATCAAAGAAGCGCTTCGCAGGAGGCTCCCAAGCACTGATGATGTCACCTAGCCAGGGGATGAAACATTTGCAACAAAAACTTCCAGCTCGGCGAACAGAACCACAACAATTTATATTGCATCGTCATCTTAGGAAAACATTTGCAAATATTTTTGTGTGTTAACCTAATTTCCAGGGCCTTTCCCTCCTCTAGCTCTACAAGACCCTTGGATATTTTGACACTACCATCCTGGCATCTTGTTTGTCCCTCATTTTAACTGGTCTACTATCACTGATGATGCTTCCAGTCCTGGAGTTTTCTCTTTCCAAAATTCCCCCAACACACAGACACCACACATCTCTCTCCCTCCCCCCCACACAACCTCATTTAAGAGCCTCATTGACAATTGGGCAAAGAGAAGAGGCCTCCCTTGCTCCCAAGGGTGTGTTAAGTTACCGCAAACCTACAGCCCACACATACCTGTCCAAAAACGAATTCCCCGCAGAGTAATCCTTAGACGAGGCTCTGCTTCCATAAAAGCTCTGCAGTGGCATTGTACCTGCAAAGAGTTGGTCAGATGTTGAAGCACTACAACACTGGAGCCCAACATCCCAATACAGAAGGAGATAACCATTCAGCCACTCAAGCCTACACTGCTATTCAACTCATTCACGGTCTACCATCTACCTCAACACCATTTTCCCCTATAATACGTTCATATCCTTGATGTCTTTAATATTACAGAATGCATTGACTGTTATCTTGAACATACACAATAACTCCGCAGCCCACTAGGGTAGAATCCAAAGATTTATTACTGAGAGAAACTATTCCAGCTCTGATCAGTTTTAAATTGATTACTCCTTATTCTGAAACTGGTTAAAAACCCATGTCCCCCTTCCTAATCCAATGGAACAAAACCAGAAACCGCTGGACAAACTCAGCAGGTTTGGCAGCATCTGTTGGAGTGACAGCACAGTTAACATTTTGAATCCGGTGACCCGTCTTCAGAATTGTAGATGTGAGATCAGTTGTTAGTTTTAAATTTGCGATGGATACATTTTTGTTAAGCCAAGATATTAATTCGTATGGAGTTAGGCCACCAACCAGCCATGATCCTATTGAATAAAGGAACAAGCTCAAGGGACCGAATAGTCTACTCCTGTTCCAACGTTCCCATCTTCCAAATATACTATTTGTCCATCTCCTGATACAGCAGGTTTCACAATTAAAATGCATCTGACAACCATAAGGTGACAAATGGGAGGTCTTTGAAAACAGGTCTCATTTACATCTTCATGTGTGCCAGGCTCTTTTGCATTTGGAACTTTTAAACGAGATTGAAATTTTAGAAAAGATATCAATATTCTATTCATCACAAGTGTAGGAATATTATTAGAAAAGGAAGCAGAGACAGCAGCAGACACTTCTGGGGAAGGTGGAAGTTAGATATAGAGTAATTCTCCTTCTAGGAGAAAGTGAGGACTGCAGATACTGGAATCAGAGCTGAAAAATGTGTTGCTGGAAAAGCGCAGCAGGTCAGGCAGCATCCAAGGAGCAGGGGAATCGACGTTTTGGGTATAAGCCCTTCTTCAGGGCACCCTCCCAATTCTCCTTCTACACTGTCCTTAATATTCTTATGAACCCAAGGAGTGACTAGGATCCAGAAACACTGCTCTCCATGTGAAGAGTATTTAACACTGTACCTCATCTGACAATCGTATGCGATTAGAACGAGTGTATCTGTAAACAGAATTAACTCTGTGTTGCAAAGCATTTATGTAACAATTTTAACATCCACAGATGCTCTGCAATACTTTCTACAGAGATCAAATTTGCAAAGATGTGGTACATCAAGCAGTAGTCAAGACAGTAAGAGGAGAAATGACAATAGGAAGCACTATGAATTGAGGAGTCAACCATCACATAAGACTAGAAAGGCTTTGTATCTCAATATAATATTTAAAACAAAATAGATGAAGATAATTGTGATGTAACTACAGGATTTAATATATATTTTTTAATACTATTCAGCTTAGGTTTGGGTATCTGGATTTTGAGTTAGTAACTGGCAGGTTCTCTGCGTATCTGAAGTTAAGAATTAGTTTGGAAATATCTCTGTAGCAACAGTGATTTCTTGTAAAATAGTTTGAGTGTTCTGGCTGATGCTTTGCACCACCAATGGACTTTTACGATCTAGTAAGGTAAATAATGAGGTCTCAAGGAGCTAACGACTTTTGGAGTTTTTTTTTAAACTGTAAAGGAAATCCAGGCAGAAACATCAATGTTGCCTTAGATATCTTACAGCACAGTGGTGAATATCAATTTCAAATCAGATGAAAGAATATATAGCAAACCTTACAGAAAACATCTAGCAATAGTCCCAAGCCAGAAGTGTTGGGATAAAACCTTAAATAGGTTAATTAAAGCAGATTATGTTTAAGCAGTTGTGTGACTGCACCAGGAAGTAGCTAGCTGCAGTTTCAGTCTAAAAAGTTGAAGTCACAAGTGACATGAACTTACTGAGGTTTAGAGACAGGGACTGTGGTATTAGTATTGTACAAGTGGTGTTGTTAGGTACTGCACCAGGCATGTGTTTTCATCACTGCACAAAAACTGTTTTCTTTTCAATTTATAAAGGAGTATTTTGGGACTAATGAGATTATACTATTACTGTGCATTTGAAAATCTTTGAATTTTTGCGATAAGAAAGTGGTTTGCTTTATTCAATTTTGACATTTTTGTTCACAAACTTCAACGTATTACCTGGGCCAACATTGCACCTATTGTGAAAGTTCACTTGAGAATGTAACTTCTAAAAAAGTTCTGGGAGTTACATTTGAAAGAACTGAAACCAACATGGTCATTCTAAAAAGATGGAGAAACTTAAACAATCCAGATCTTTTTCAATGTATAATTTCAGTTGCATCACACTGTAAACTTTTGCTATATATGATCTTATACTCCACAACCACCTGAAGGGACAGTGCTCCGAAAGCTAGTGCTTCCAATTAAACCTGTTGGACTATAACCTGGTGTTGTATGCTTTTTACCTTTGTACACCACAGTCCAACACCAGCGTCTCCAAATCAGAACTCAAATAAGTCTTTCAACAATGGTGAGGACAGGAGAAACCCACGGGGTTCAAAGATTTCTTTCAAAAGACAAAACACTTACCAGAACTCCTGCTCTCCTCTGCCTGCTTCATACTCAGTTGCTTTTCTCGATAACTACTCAAGTATTTGCGAGAAGTGTCACCAGTTACTTTGTTATTGCTGCAAATAAAGGTAAAATCTAATTCATATGTCTACTCAGCAGTGACATTAGATCCATTTCCTCCCCCAATTAACACCACCACCTTTGCCAGTGCAAACTCCATCACACCCTTTTACATCACCATGTATCGCTCCCAGTTCTCAAAGCTGGCTTGGACATGAAACCCTTCCAATTACCTTCAAATAGCATTACGATTCTGATCCTACACCTCCAACTTTCCTGCAGCTACTAACCTGGAGGAATCATTCTCTTTAGGATAATCTTCAGTTAATTCCAGGTCTGGAGTCAGCATCCTTTTTCTCTTTTCAGTCCTTCAACAGAAAGATAACAACAGTTTGGTTTAGCTTAATTGGCTGGACAGCTAGTTTGTGATGCAGACTGATGCCCAACAGTATGGCAGAGGTAACCATAAAAGGACTCTCCTTCTCAATTTCTCCCCTTGCCTGAGGTGTGGTGACCATCAGGTTAAACTATCACCAGTTGTCTCTCTCTAACGAGAGCACAGTCCTATGGTCTGGTAAGACCATGGCAATATTTTAGTCTCAGAAGTAATGAATAAGAAGTCCAACCAATGAAGGGGCCAAGACCGTTTCTCGCTTGGTCTAGTTCTGTTATCGATCTATCATGATTGACCTCTGTCCACACACCATGGCTACGTATCATTTAACTTGCTCAGCAACCAAACTCAATATAATAAGCTCAGTTGATTTGAGCTTGTGTTTACAGATTTTTAGAGAAGGTTCTGCACTTCTACCACCCTTTCATAAGGAAACATTTCCTATCTTGTCTCCTGAAAGATTTTAAGGTTACATGCCCCATCCAAGATTTGGCATCAGCAGAAAAAGGTTTTATTCAAGTCAACAATTCCTTTCAAATCCACACAAAACTCAACTAAAACATTCCTTGACCTTCTCTATTCCATGAGCTACATTCCTAGATGGGGTAAACTCTCTGCATAATCCAAATAACAGAGCCCAGGTTAACATTACGGTGAACGTGCACTGTCTTTGGAAGCATACAATCTATCCTAAGATACAGTGCTATAAGTGAGGCAGTGGCACAGCAATAATGTCACTGGACTAGTAATAAGATGGGGACATTTAAATTCAATTACTAAGCGTAGAACAAACAGACAAGATTGATGAGGGCTGAGCAGTAGATGTGGTCTATATGGACTTCAGAAAGGCGTTCGACAAGGTTCCCCATGGGAGACTGATTAGCAAGGTTAGATCTCATGGAATACAGGGAGAACTAGCCATTGGATACAGAACTGGCTCAAAGATAGAAGACAGAGGATGGTGGGGGAGGGTTGTTTTTCAGACTGGAGGCCTGTGACCAGTGGAGTGCCACAAGGATCGGTGCTGGG
>NC_057716.1:106363516-106374076 GCF_004010195.1 Chiloscyllium plagiosum
TCTTGAAAGAGGAGTCGCAGGTAGATAGGATAGTGAAGGCGGCGTTTGGTATGCTTTCTTTTCTTGGTCAGAGTACTGAGTACAGGAGTTGGGAGGTCATGTTGCGGCTGTATAGGGCTTTGGTTAGGCCACTGTTGGAATATTGTGTGCAAGTCTGGTCTCCTTCCTATCGGAAAGATGTTGTGAAACTTGAAAGGGTTCAGAAAAGATTTACAAGACTTTTGCCAGGGTTGGAGGATTTGGGCTATAGGGAGAGGCTGAATTTGCTGGGGCTGTTTTCCCTGGAGTGTCGGAGGTTGAGGGTGACCTTATAGAGGTTAACAAAATCAATAGGGGTTTGGATAAGATAAATAGACAAAGTCTTTTCCCTGGGGTCGGGGAGTTCAGAAGTAGAGGGCATGGGTTTAGGGTGAGGGGGGAAAGATATAAAGGAGACCTAAAGGGCAACCTTTTCATAGAGGGTGGTATGTGTATGGAATGAGCTGCCAAAGGAAGTGGTGGAGGCTGGTACAATTGCAACATTTAAAAGGCATTTGAATGGGTATATGAATAGGAAGGGTTTGGAGGGATATGGGCCGTGTGCTGGCAGGTGGGACTAGATTGGGTTGAGATACCTGGTCGGGTTGGACGGAAGGGTCTATTTCCATGCTGTACATCTCATGACTCTAATTAAAAGCCAGTCTAATGGTGACATTGAAATCATTGATGATAATATTAAAAACTCACCGAGTTTACAAATATCCTTTAGGGAAGAAAATGGGCCATTAACAGGTCTAGCCTATATGTGACTCCAACGTCCTCTGAAAGAACCTAGCAAGCTAATCCATAGTAATAAAAGGATCAGTAAGCTGAGGTGTGTTATATCAAACTGTTCTAATGCAAAGAATCCCCATCCCTCTCCAGTTTATCCTATATACCAATTACTGTGACTATTGTGTACAACATAGTTAGAGAGCTAAACTAAACCATAATGAATTTAAACTCATCAAACGCATCTTTCCGTGGATGGGATGAGGGAGTATGTTACCAAAACATATAAAAGAACAAAACCCAGAGCCCAATCTGACATAATTCACCAAGCACTTGAATTGCTAACATTGTCTCCTCCCTAACCTCACTTGGAGTCTCTCGTTATTGATCTCTAAAGGTCTTGGGATAGGAGGGATCAAGAATTCTGCCACAACTCTGAAATCTTCAACCGGTTGTCTAAATTATCCTCGAAAGGAGGGTGGGAGTGGTGGTAATGTCACTGGAAAAATCTAGAATCCAGGCTAATGTTTTGTGGAGTGCCAGATGGTAAGGCTTGAATCTAATAAAAATCTGGAATTAAAAAGCCAGTCTGATGGTGATCTGTCAATTATTGAAAAACGACCCAAACGTGGTCCATTAACATCTTCAGAAGGAAAATTGCCATTCTTATGGCAGTCTGGACTACAAGTGACTCCAGACACACAGCAATGTGGAGGCTCTAAACTGGGCAACTAGGCACGTGCAAATGTGCAAATGCCCACATCCTATAAACAAAACCAATCAACCAATTCAGTTCAGGAGGTGCAAACTTACCCAGAATCTGCTTTGAAAGACTATTTGAGTTGCCAATGATCATCCACCAAATAGTCATCTGTACATAACTTTACTGTAAAGAGTCAAAGGATCGCTTAATTTAGCATTAAGGTTGCCTATGGCAGTGACACTGACAAAAGGCCTCTCTCCTATGTACAGTCTCCTACAGAGTCTCAGACAGGACTGACCTGGGTAAAGCGTGAGAGGTCAGGGTCAGTGCTGTTCCCATCCGGTTTCCTGGGGAGCTGCTTGATTGTGGAGTTTTGGCTCCATGCTGCAGGGTGGCTCTGCCTGGGCTGCCCAGTGTTTTACGGGTTGGAGTCTCATCACGTCTGGTTGGTGTCTGAAAAGAATGTTTAAAAGCCACAAGATTAATTTTAAAATGTGAAAGGAAAAAGGGTGTGGCTATAACTTTTGGTACATTCGGAAAATATCAAGGTATTAGTGTGATAAGGGACCCCAGCCTGAGTATTAGTCTCTTGGATGCTGAAAACAAATTATTTGACAAGGATTATCCAAATCATAAATGTCATCTTGTGACAAAGGTAAACTTTCTCTCCTCACCCTGGCTGCAGCCTTTGACACTGTGACCACACCATCCTCCTCCAATACCTCTCCAGTCTTTTTCTCACCAAGTTTCAATCTTAGATGGTTTCTAATCAATGTAGTAAAGATGGTATGACACATTTCTGTAACAGCGGAGAGTTGAAGGGACTCTTTTGTGTTGCAGTGTAGTGTCTTAGCACTAGAGATACTATCATTGCGCAACCAAAGGATCCCTTCAGCTCTCCACTGTTACCCAGCCGGTAGGGCAGCTTTCGCCTGGATCCATTGATTACCCAACTAACCATTGCCACAGCATCACTTGTAATTATTTCTCTTTCTGCTCCTACCCTATGTTTAGCAGTGAATATTCCAGTATATGCATAGAACATAGAAGAGAACTCCTACAGAGCTTGCAACATTGTACCTTCTGTAAGCACGGTCATCCAAACTTCTGCTGCCAATATCTTAACTCACACCTAATCATGCGCCCCTCCACCCCTGTCCATGCTCCTCTGATGCTGCCTGACCTGCTATGTTTTTCCAGCACCACTCTAATCTAGACCATGCTAAACTACAGTCAAGCAGAATCTTCTCTGGGTAAATACTCAATTAAAGGTGCTATACAAATTTAGATTGTTGTTGAATACCCTTCTTGTTTCAGATATTTTCAAGCTGGAATTTGACAAATTCTAAACATCAGACTTTTTGTTTTATCTCCGAAGAGTCAGAGACCAGAATTTCAACAATGATAGAGATAAAAGCAACAGTCAAGAGTCACTTTAACCGTTTCATAACACAAACCTGTACCAGGAGAGCATACCTGGTTCTCTATGTTAAATCGCTGCCGGTGAGAGTCCTTCGACGGAATCCGGTTTCCCAAATTTCCACCAAAGTTGCCAGATCCTTGATGCGATTTTACCCCTGAAACAGAATGGCAATTGAAAGACCAAACAAAACATCACACAGCAGCAGCAGGCTGAAATTATTCAAAGAGCCTCACACCAGGCTAGGTGCCAGAGTAGGAATTGAATGAGTCTCATTTGTAATGAGAACAACTCTATCCAGAAGTAACGGGAGCAGATTCAGTGTGAATGCTTAAAGGGGAAACTGAATAAATACTTGGAGAAAAGAAATTTTAGAGTTGAGTCAATATCCAGGAAATAACTAACTGAACAGTTCTTTGAAAGCGTCAGTACTGACATGATTTCCAGCTTTGAAATCAGAATAACGCTGGAGGAATTCCAGGGCATGTGGGAATGACATCCATGGGATCTGCATTCTTTTGCGGAACCTCAGTAGACTGGAGTAGATTAGGATTATTCTTTCTAAAGCAGAGCTAGTTTGATTCCGTACCTAGAGACCACTTATAAAAAAAACTTTCCCCAACACAACAAATTGTCGTAAACTGGAATGCGTTATCAGAAAGTAATGGGAGCAGATTAAATAACAATGTTCAAAAGGGAAATTGAACAAATACTTGAAAAGGAAATAAATTTGCAGGCTTAAGGAAATATCCAGGAAGTAATTAACTGAATAGCTCTTTCAAAGATTCAGTACTGACATGATATACTGAATAGTCTCCTGTTATAAAGTCAGACACTTGATGAATCAACACATTGAGGAAAGACTGAGTGAAGGGCCTCAGCAATCCACTGGGACCTCTTGTGGCATTCCCAACCTCAGTCTCAGCTCAGTGGAAACTCAGGCGAAATACAGAACTTTACCTGGGCTATTCTCACCTACTCAAGGCATGTAGAAGAGGTGTAGATTAGAGTGGTGCTGGAAAAGCACAGCAGGTCAGGCAGCATCCGAGGAGCAGCAAAACCGACAATTCGGGCAAAAGCCTTTCATCAGGAATAGAGCTCTGGTTTCCAGCATTTGCAGTCCTTGTTTGTACCCAGATAGAAGAGGGTCTCCCACCCATTTTCTCTTTTGGGGGATACAGTGTGCCATCACGGCATGAGTTGGGAGTGAGAAATGATGATGTCAAATCAGTTGAAAACTCTCAGGACCAAATATTGAATGATTGAGGCAGAATGACGGGGAAGGCTCGTTAATCAGAGGAAATCACAAATTTGAAGGATTTAAATGCTGCCCTGGAAGCAACTACCAGCCTTCAGTAGCCCCTGTAACACACATCAATACATCTGTTCTGACAGATCATTGGCCTGAAACATTAACTATTTCTCTCCCCATATCCAGCACTCTTTTTTTAAAAGAAAATGTTCCTTCAGCCTGCTTTTGCTCATCGACAGTGTCTTCAGATGTGCACCCGCTGGCACATGTTCAATTGTGAATACAGTACTCACCTGCACGGTTCAGGTTCTCCAAGTATTCCTTCAGGTTCAGAGCATCAGTGCTTGGAGCCTTGTCAATGATCAGGCTGCTTTTGTCTTGCAGCGTCAATAGGAGCCGACTCTGTTGCTTCATTGAGGGACTAATTTTCACCACCTTCACATTGTGGCTCAGCTAGATAGAGACAGAAGGAAAAAGGGGGGAAAAGAAAGTAATGTCAAAAAGACAAGTATCCAGTCTTAGCTGCAGACCAAACATGACCGTAGTGAAGCTTGCTTGGATATAGATCAGTGAAAACTCCGCAGCACACTCTTGAACCTCCAGCGCTCAATCAACTGATTTCAAACAAAAACCAACTGATGGAAAATCTCAGCAGGTCTGGCAGCATCCATGGAGAGAAATCAGAATTAATGTTTTGACTCCAGTGACTCTTTTTCTGGTCTTCCACATAAGGGAAACTGGACCCAAAACATTAACTCTCATTTCTCTGCACAGATGTTGCTGAACTGTTGAGGTTTTTCAGCAATTTCTGCTTTTGTTTCAGATTTCCACCATCTGCAGTTCTTTCAATTGATTTCAGTTTTATTTTAACTCCATTAATTTATTGGATAATTAAAATTAAGTGGATGGCATAAATAAAACAAAAGTGGGAATTTAGTGTTTTCTTTTAATTAACCAACTTCCATGTAAGGGTAAACTTTTCGATGCTTCAGATCGTTATCAAGCAATGTCCCGCTGAAGGAAAATACATAGCTAGAAGAGAGCTGTACAGAAGGTACAACACAGAAAGGGTCCCTGTTGGTCTTTATCTTCCATGTGTAGGTACAATTCCCCCTTAACTGTCACATTCCCAGGTCCCAGTTTTTTTAACTGCCTGCCGAACATATGAAAATTGCTGCATTGCTTCATTGCATTCATTAACTCGGGTAGAGTTCACTGTCTCAATGCTCAAAAGATACCAAAGATGCACATCTATATTGCTTCATTCTACAGCCAATCTGCTCATTTATGACCTCGTCTCCAATTTTCCTCTCTCCCATTGGATCATGAGGTTTACATCACTTTCTTGTCCTGCTTCGCGGAACATTCTTTCAGAAGCCAAGGCAGTGACAGCTGTCAATTAAAACTGATCAAGTTCTGGCCCATCAGCTACAAAAGGGTGACAGTTCTGAAGGATAAGTGCCAATCATAAGGAGCCGGAGACCAGGATGGTAGCGCTGCCACTTTTCGAAGGCATCTAGACCCATCTTAAAACACCTGTGAGACTGCCGACCGTCTGTCTCCTAGTCTGTAAAGGTACAAGATTTCTCAGCCATTTGTAGTTTCTGTTGCCCTCCTGAACCCCAACTAAACCATGGCCTTACCTCCCTCAATCTCTAAACACTTGCAAGCAACCGATGTTTGTGCTTTGTCAATTTTGGACTTTTGTACACCCTAATCTCCTTCAACCTCACTGAATTACCCTTACACCATGTCAATATAGACTTGATGGGCCTAATGGTTTTCTAATGCTCAAAGATTGGCTCTGGAATTTCCTTTCCTAAACCCTTCTCTTATTTTTCCCCACAAATGTGGGAAAACTTTTATTCACTTGTCACAATATTGTCTCACATGTGAAACTGATGATGCTCCTGTAAGACACGTGACAACGTGTTACAATGTTAGGAAGTTACTTTTCCAATGTAAGTTGTTGTTATTCCATGAGTTCAGAGGTCCATGGGAAGTGAAATGATGAGATACTGGGCAACTACCAATTTTTAGGAAAATCTTCACCATTCAGTTACAGTGGGAAAGAGGACTTGCGCACACTACCAGGACAGGCCGGTCTGTCAGCTCCATTCAACGATTCTATTAAAGCACAGCCAATTTGTATTTCAACTTCAAACACCTGATTTGGTTTTTGAAGTTGAAATGTGATTGAATCTTAACTGTCCTCTGAAATGAATTAGCAAGTTACTCACTTCAAGGGCAATTAGCGATGAGAAACAAATTGTGGCCTTGCCAGCAACAGGCACATCCCAAGAAAGAATAAAAAAGATGAGCTCTAATTTCAAAGCCATTTTCCATTCCACCAAGAACTGGGCTTTGTTCAGTTCACAATACAGGCCTACCAGAGTTTTATCACCCAATTACCTGGAATGTTTTTGCAGGACCTCCAGAATTGAAGAGCACAACCAGAGAAGCTTTGTTGTCTTTCTCAACAATTTCAAAACTGCCTTCCCTCCACTTGGTGGTGCCAGTCTGAATGCTGTTGATCCGAATCTGACCATAAATCTTCATTGGTGCCATCGTGGAAAAGAGTTATCAGGTTCTCGAACAGCTATGAACTCCACCATCAAACTGAAATTAAAAAATGTAGACCATTTTTAAATGAGATGGTATTTTCTATAGAATTCAGCCTCACCATGAGAAAAACAAAGTGCACGTTCTGTTCTTAGGGGTGTAAAACAGAGCTAGTCGGATAGTAACTGCCAATCCTAGCTGCCCCAAGGTGTTGTAAATGAAAATTCTCCTCCTTGAACTGCTGCAGTCTAAATGGCGACTGCCTCCCACAACTGTTATAAATAAGAGATTTCAAAATCATCGAAGTAATGATTGATGTTCAAGGCAGGATTGGACTGTAATTGCACCTGATGATGCTGCTGCATTGCCGCTCTTGTCCTTCTTGGTAGGAGAGGAAGGTGCTGTCAGGGCAACAAAAAATGAGGTTCTGCTTACGCTCTGTACAGCCAGTGTGCTGGTGATCTAAAGAAACTTTAGACAATACATTTCATCAGTTATTGTGTGCACTTGAATAAAGGAGCCCTGATCTCCTGCATTAATCAAGCGACCAGAACATTACAACAGCTTAGATGACAGCCAAGCAGAGCTGAAACCTTGAGCTAGTTCAAATATAAACCACCCAGTTTGCATGGTGAAAGCATACACCTGTTGTGCAGTAATTCTGCACTAATGACAAAATACAAGAACCAAGAAAATACCAACTACCTCACCTCCCACAAAACCCACAGCAAGTATCTCATCCTTCATAACAACATCCAACTGACCTGACAGATATCATCCCAGACAGAGGCTGAATTTTCCAGCACATTCTTTACACAATCAGCGTAGATTATGATGTTGGGCGACGCCTCAGTCCTACTCTCTTAACTCTGCCTGGTTATGGCTGGTCTACAATGACTGCTCATCAATATTGCCTCTTCCCAGTTAATGGCACAGGACACAACTGACAGTCGGGGGAAGTAGTGAACCATCTCCACCAACAGAAAAAGATTTTACCTGGCATAAATGTTTCTTGCCATTTAGAGATCCATATATCCAACTCAATTTTCAGAGAATTTAATTTTATTTCTAAGATTTTCTTCAAGATTGATGACAAAGTCTCAGGTTTCATGTCAAATCACAATTACTCTATGAACCAGCTTCATATCTTTGACATGGTTACAGTAATTCTCTAACTTGTCAGAAAAACTAAAATTAAAATATTCTACATTAATAAATAAATGTTGAGGGCCAACTTACCAGCACCTTATGATGGCTTACACTCAATTACACCTCAAAACCTACAGAGACAGTTTGCTTGGGAAGTTCAATGGTCAGTCACTGATAGTGAACTATAGACACTGATTTCTCCCAGTGACTGGACAGCATAAGATGTCTCAACTCTGCACTTCCTTACTCAAGATGCACAAGTACAATGCACGTGGCAGCAAAATACACTGATTGTTCATATACCCAACAGAACATTGAAACTGAGCCAACTGTGGAATCACTACCCCACAGTATCTCCATCCTCCCATTACTCTCCACAATCTTCAGCAATGGTTTGTTTCTTCAGGATACACATACATACAATCCTTGATGCCACTCCCCATGCAATATTTTGCATAAAAAAAACATGCAGTGATATTCTTCCAATTATCTACCAGACATCGTACCTGTAATTCTCCATTCTCTCTCCAAGATTCTCAATAATGTCACCAACAGAAGTTACTCTGGTCAAATTTGATCTTCATAGCAGACCACTGTACTGTATTCTACCAAGCTGAGCTTTAAATTCTATATTCTTACCTCAATCACCAACTTATCACAGTGCTCTTCCCACACCTGTTAAGCTCTACCTACTTTAACACTCAGCTCATTCAAACTCTTACCTTACATATCCTGTCCTTCATTTAACCTTGCTAACATATCGCTTCACAGTCTCCCAAGTTACACACGACAAGATGATTTTTCATTGGGGTAGCATTTGGGATCAGGGATCATAATATCAAGTTTCAAAGTTTTGAATAAAACAAAATAATCAAAGCCAACTACTGTTACCTCTAAAGGGGTTGAAGTGGATTGAAACCTAAGACTGTTAGGCAAAAACACTAACTGAACACTGACAAGTTTTTGTACAGGTTACAGTTTGGGTACAGAATACATGGGTAAGACAGAGGTAAAAAGATCATTGTGTATGTTTAAGGCTTAGATAGATAGATGCTTGATCAATAGGGGAAATCAAGGGTCATGGGTAAAGGGTAGGAAAGTGGACATAAGGAATGCCTTTTCAGTCATCTTTTTGGATCTAGAGAAGGTTTGAGGGGCTGAATGGCCTACGAGGATCACATAACCCCTAGAGTGCAGAAAAAGGCCATTCAGTCTGCACCAATCCTCCAAAGAAGTCTCTCAAGCTATACCCATAATCACACATTTATGATGGCTACCATACCCAGCCTGCATATCTTTGGACTGTGGAAGGAAACCAGAGCACTTAGTGGAATACCATGAAAATGCAGGGAAAACTAACAGATGCCACACAGGTGGTCACCCGAGACCGGAATCAAATCTGGATGTCTGGCACTGTGGCTGCAGTGCTAACCACTGTGCCACCTGGTCCTGTTCTCCTACTTATGGTTTTATATGTCGCTTGACTAGGAGCTAATGAAGGTTAGCAAGCATAGGATTGATAGCAGAACAGGATTTGCTTCAAGTTCAGACACAGGTGGCAGAGTTTTGGATGACCTCAGGTTTATGGAGAGGTGAATGTGGAACACCAGCCAGGAGTCCATCAGAATAGGTTTTATCAGATGAGCAAAGGAATATATGAAGTCAAGCAAAGTTATGAGATGGAAATAGGTGGGTTTTAAGAGATTGCAGAGATAAGACTGGATGATCATCACAAAACAAAGTGAAACACCAAGGTTGTGGAGACTGAATTAACTGCCACCAGAGATAGGGATAAAGTTGAAAAGAATGCAACCTGAGTGAAGGGTTCCCTTCTTGACATTTAAGGAATGGATACCTCTGTTCGTCCAGTACTGGACATCAGATAAACAGTCCGATAATTTACCAATAGTGGAGGTATTAACAGTGATGGCGGCAAGGTAGAGATGGTTGTCGTCAGTATACAAGTGAAAGCAAATGTTGTGTTTTCGGATTATCTTGTCAAAGGGCAGCATGTAGATAAGAAATAAAAGCAACAAGGGTCGACTTTTGTGGGTCACCAGAGGTAAGTGCTACAACAGGAGAGACATTGTAAGTGATTCCCTGTCTATGATTAGATTGATAAGAATGAAACCAGGCGAGACCACTTCCAATCAGCTGGACAACAACAGAGAGGTGTTGGAGGTGATGTTATGGGTAACAGAGGCAAAGGATACAGACAGGTCATAAATAACAAAGAATGGGAAGTTTACTTTTATGACAGTTACCAAAGATGTAATATGACTTTAGTACAGACAGGACAAAAACCTGATCAGAGGGATTCAAACTTGGCATGCCACAAAAATTAGGAAAACATAGAACATAGAAAAATACAGCGCAGTACAGATCCTTTGGCCCTTGATGTTGCGCCGATCCAAGCCCACCTAACCTACACTAGTCCACTATCCTCCATATGCCTATCCAATGCCCGTTTAAATGCCCATAAAGAGGGAGAGTCCACCACTGCTACTGGCAGGGCATTCCATGAACTCACGACTCGCTGAGTAAAGAATCTACCCCTAACATCTGTCCTATACCTACCACCCCTTAATTTAAAGCTATGCCCCCTCGTAATAGCTGACTCCATACATGGAAAAAGATTCTCACTGTCAACCCTATCTAAACCCCTAATCATCTTGTACACCTCCATCAAGTCACCCCTAAACCTTCTTTTCACCAATGAAAACA
>NC_057716.1:106374308-106375744 GCF_004010195.1 Chiloscyllium plagiosum
CATTGAACTCCATTTGCCACCTTTCTGCCCAGCTCTGCAACTTATCTATATCCCGCTGTAACCTGACACATCCTTCCTCACTGTCAACAACTCCACCGACTTTCATATCATCCGCAAACTTGCTCACCCAACCTTCTAGCCCCTCCTCCAGGTCATTTATAAAATGACAAACAGCAATGGTCCCAAAACAGAAAATATTTGGCAATAACACATTCAGGGACTCTGGAGAAAAATCGGACGTTGAAAGGGGATGGTAGTTTCCAAGAATTGATGGGGATGGGAAAAAGGGTTGTTTTATCAAGGGTGGAACAAGATTTAAAGTGGAGAGGGACAACACCTCAAGAAACTCAAAGATTGATAAATTCTTGATCTCACAAGGAATTAAGGGTTACGGGGAGAGTGCGGGTAAGTGGAGTTGAAATACCCACCAGCCATGATTGAATGGTGGAATGGACTCGATGGGCTGAAAGGCCTTACATCCACTCCTCTGTCTTATGGTCTAAACTGGAGTCACTTCCATGGAGAAAAGGATGCTGCCATTGTAAAAGTGAAAGATGCAGAGATGTTGGATAGGATAGAATAGAGAGATACTTAGGCTGGTTTTTCACAAAATAGAAAAGTGACATTCTGGATGTGATTCATCCCAGATTCATGAGGGAAACAAGGGTAAAAACTACCCATGAAATTCCAACCCTTCCTTCGATATTGGCTTGTTAACC
This sequence comes from Chiloscyllium plagiosum, assembly GCF_004010195.1. NCBI lineage: Eukaryota > Metazoa > Chordata > Chondrichthyes > Orectolobiformes > Hemiscylliidae > Chiloscyllium > Chiloscyllium plagiosum. The sequence continues at coordinate 106,375,028 of NC_057716.1, forward strand.
CAGAAGTTAAAGATCACAAACGTTACATCCCTTTTTAAAGGAGAGAAGGCTAAAGGTCAGTCAGCCTATTTTTGTTTGTGGGAAAACACTCAACATCATAATCCAACACGAAATAAAACGACATTTGTAAAAGCATAACTTATTACATATGACCACTCCAGTCTAAAAATCTATCATTCAGAAGCATCAGTTTTCAAGCAATGTTTTGAGCAGATTTGAGTATTTGAGTGCAATGTTTAGGAAGTAGAAACATAGAAGATACAGTACTTGTATCATTTAACTTTTGTTTATTACTGCTTAATACTTTAGTATATTCAAAGTCTGTGAGAAGATTTGTAGCTCGGGTGCTCATTGTTGTGGTTCTGTTCGCTGAGCTGGGAATTTGTGTTGCAGACATTTCGTCCCCTGTCTAGGTGACATCCTCAGTGCTTGGGAGCCTCCTGCAGATCCAGACAAGTCAACACAGGAATTCTTGGACATCATCAGAAATATACACACAGACAAGGAAGAAACTATGGTCTCATTCGATGTAACGGCACTGTTCACCTCTATCAACAAAACCCTCGCCAGAGAAACAACAGCCAACCTACTGGACATACAGAACAGACAACAGGACGTTGAACCTATCAACAAAGACAGCATACTCAAACTACTGGACCTGTGCCTCACAACACACTTCACATTCAACAATCAAATATATGAACAAATCAATGGCAC
>NC_057716.1:106376324-106377481 GCF_004010195.1 Chiloscyllium plagiosum
GAGCGAAACCAATGTAGTGTACAAAATCCCACGCAAGGACTGCACAAAACACTACATAGGACAAACAGGAAGACAGCTAATGATCCGCATCCATGAACACCAACTAGCCACGAAACGACACGACCAGCTATCCTTAGTAGCCACACACGCAGATGACAAGCAACATTAGTTTGACTGGGGCAACACTACTATTATAGGACAAGCCAAACAGAGAATAGCCAGGGAATTCCTAGAGGCATGGCACTCATCCACAGGTTCAATCAATAAGCACATCGACCTGGACCCAATATACCGACCACTGCAACGGACAGCTGGAACTGACAACCGGAAGCGGCAGAGACAAACCACCATAAATGCCGGAGGAAACATCATAGAAGCGCTTCACAGGAGGCTCCCAAGCACTGAGGATGTCACCTAGACAGGGGATGAAACGTCTGCAACACAAATTCCCAGCTCGATGAACAGAACTACAACAACTTTAGTACTATTTTATGTTTCAGATAAATATTTATATCTGAATACACAGGAACCTCGAGTATCCGAAGGACACGAGCGGCGAGTATTTCATTATTAATCGAATGCCGGATAAAATAGTTAGCCAAGCACCGAGATCTTGCAATCGTGTTCGGACAATCCGAAATTCGGTTAATCAAATGCCGGATAATCGAGGTTGCTCTGTATTTTCCTGTTCACACAAATCTGTTTAGATATTGATATCATTTTATGATTCGGGAAATTCCAAAATCCAGAAATTACTTTGGGGTGGCTCAGTGGTTAGCACTGCTGCCTGACAGTGCCAGGGACCAGGATTCAATTCCAGCCTTGGGTGATTGTCTGCATGGAATTTGCACATTCTACCAGTGTCTGAAAGAGTTTCCTCCAGGTGCTCCGGTTACTTTCCACAGTCCAAAGATGGGCAGGTTAGGTGAATTGGCCATGCTAAATTGCCCATGGTGTTCAGGGATGTGAAGGCTAGGTGCATTAGTCAGGGGAAGTGTACAGTAATAGGGTAGGAGAATGAGTTTGGGTGGGTTAGTCTTCGAAGTGTTGGTATGGACTTTTTAGGGCAAGGGCCTGTTTCCACACTGCAGGGATTCCATGATTTGCTTCCAGCATTCTGAGCTGGACAGATTTTAGTGCAAGCAAATCCCAAGGGG
>NC_057716.1:106377981-106384090 GCF_004010195.1 Chiloscyllium plagiosum
ACCTCTCCGGCCGTTCCCATAGAGACGGCGCCTCCCGTTCCCGCCGCCACTGCCGCCGCCGCGAGATGGCGGGGCTGCCGCTCCCACAATGCCCCGGGGCCCGGTGGTGGGCTGATGGTGAGGGAGGGCGGGGGAGGGGCGGCGGGCTCAGACCCGGCCCGCGGTGCTCCCCTCTCCGCTGCTGCCCAGCTCCGGGCCGCCTCGTCCGCCCGGCCAGCCAACCAACCGGCTCCAAACACCAACACCCGCCTCAAATAAAAACATTTAAAAAAAAAAATCCCTCAACCCAACCGCCGCTCAAAATGGCGGGAAGGCAGCCTCCCAGCATGCAGCGCGCGCCGCCCCTCTCCCGCAAAAAAAATTGATTTTTATTTTTTAAAAGGAATGCTGTAACCGCCTAAAGCGCTCTCGGAATGGGTGGGGCGGAATAACTTAATAGAAAAATAAACCGTAAAAATTTTTCCTTTTAAAAACCCCGGGCGTGCTAAAGCCGCGGCCGCGAGGTGAAAGGGTAAAGGTGAAAGCTGACATGGTTCAAACATCGAACTCCGCGGGGACGGGCTGAAGCCGGACATTTGTCCGACACCGAGAGGGACGACGGGCGGACTGTGAAGACCCTGAAAGATTCTGCCGATAGAAATGTAATTGTGTTTCAGTGGGAAGGGAGAGGGGTGGGGTCAGAGGTCAGGGTTCACCGGGTCCAGGCGGCGGGAGCCTCGGGAATGTCGATGTGAAGGTGTTTTTTTTATATATCCGAAAAGGCGGCGGCACCAGCGGAAGATGCACAGCCTGGGAGCGGGAGCGGTGAGTCCTCACGGGGATGGAGCAGGGCCGCCTCAGGCTGTTGCCGGGGGTGGGGTGGAGGGCGACGGCGGGACCTGTAGGCCCTGGGGCCTCCTCCCTCCCTCCCTGTCTCTCCAGGCGGAGGGAATGGCCTGGACCCGGGGTTGGGTTGTGGGGCAGGGGCAGGCTTTTGCTCGAACTCCCCGTGCTCGGCGGGAGCGAGCACAATCGGGCCCGGGCGGCCGCCGAAGCCCCCGTGGGGTTTATGGTCACCAGGGAGACCTGGGGGGGAAAGTAGACCCCCAGACCAGCACCAGACACGATCAGAGAGAATCGCTGGTGAGGGGCTTTTGCCCGAAACGAGGTAAAAACCATGAGTGCAGATGCTGGAAACCAGATACTGGATTGGAGTGTTGCTGGGAAAGCAACAGCAGGTCAGGCAGCATCCGAGGAGCAGGAAAAACCAACGTTTCAGGTAAAACGGCTTTTGCCCGAAATGTCGATTTCCTCTCCTCCTCCTCGGTGCTTTTCCAGCACCACAGAGAATCGTACAGTCCCTACAGCGTGGGAGCCAGGCCATTTGGCCCTTCGTGGAGCGTCACCCCCCTACCCTGCATGACCTGTGGCAAGCCCACTCCAACCTGCACATCTTTGGACTGTGGGAGGAAAGTCCCACAGACACGGGGAGAATGTACAAACTCCACACAGACAGTTGCCCAAGGGTGGAATCGAAGGCAAGTCCCTGGTGCTGTGAGGCAGTGGTGCTAACCCAATCTTATGGAATGACTGAAGCGGCCAAATAGTCTCTCCAGTTGTTCTGAATTCTTGATTCTCTGTTGATTCAGAAAGGATAGGTTGGCCTTGGAGGGAAAATGATGTAGATTTGCAAGAATTGTACCTGGACTTCAGGGATTAAGTGGCAGTATGTAAATTAGATCCATTTTCTCTAGAATGTAGAAGGTTGAACAGTGATCTGATCCAAATCTTCAAGATATTAACAAGAAAAGACAGGGCAAATAAATGGAAACTATTTTCACTGCTTGGAGATTCTAAACTAGGGGCATAATCTGAGAACGATCGTTCAAGACCATTGCATTTTGAAGAAGGGTGACTGAAGCAGAAATGTTAATGCTGCTTTCTCTCCACAGATGCTAGCAGATCTGTTGAGTTTCCAGCAATTTCTGATTTCATTCAGGAGGGATGTTGCACACAAACGGTGGTATATGTTTGGAACTCTTCCACAATTGGCACTGAACACTAAGTTATTTGTTAATTTTAAATTGAGGATTTCTTTTTGCTAAGTAAACTATTGAGAAATATGGGCCAAAGACAGGTATACAGAACTGGGCCATAGATCACCCATGATCTCATTTAATGGCAGAAGAGATTTGAGGGGCTGAATGGTCCAATCTTATTGCTCGGACTTACTGATGTCTAAACCACCCTCACAATCACTGTTGCTTTTAAATTCTTATCCAGCTTAAACTATTAGGATTGTGGAGTGTGTTTTTCAATGCAGCAGAGCCTGGATTCCAATCCTCTTGGCTATCCCTGGACAATGGGCTTTCTCCCACACCCCTACCCCTGTCCTCAAAGCAAAGTTTAGGACTTGGAACATCATGATCCTTTTGTGGCCATGCCAGCACTGCTGCTAACTCACCTGTAGGGTGCACAACTTGGTGTCAGAGTCTTCCTTGATCCTGAGGGACTGCCGAAGAAGTAATTATAACTAAATGTCGATAATCACCATGGCCAATTTAAAAGAATGGATTTAAAGAGAAAATGTAATCAAAAGGACCTGACATGTCTCATGGTATCAACTGGTGTGACCTCACAGGTGCAACTGTGTGTAGATGGACCACACTGGCCACATTCAACGCTGGTGCCTACCACAGTTATTGGGAACATCTGGGAGGGTAGATTGCGAGATGTTGGAAGGGAGATGGCGACATCATTGGACTAGTAATGTCCAATCTCGAGATGTAATTTAAATTCAATTAATAAAATCTGGATTTGAGCTCTAGTCTCATGTGACTAATCATTGATTGTTGTAAAACCCCGTCTGGTTTGCAGATGTCCTTTTTGGAGAAGGAAATCTGCTGTCCTTACCTGGTGACTCCAGACTCACAGGTGTATTTAACCCTTACTTGCCCTCTGAATTGGCCTCAGCAAGCCACTCAGTACAAGGCCAATTAGGAATGGGCAATATGTGCTGGACTAGTCAGTAATGCTCACAGCCCTCTTAAAAATATAAAGGGAAAGGAACAATTGAGCTTGTACTTACTGGATTTGGAGGTGATGTTACTGAAACACAAGATTGAGGAGGGCATTCTCATACTATGCCCCTTTTTCTCCCGGTATCTATTGTCACGTGAAGTGATGTAGAACTAGGAAGAATAGTTTTGGGGTCTTTATTTACAGATGAAGGCAAGGAGAAATTTCTTCTGAGGATCATTACTGTTTATAATACTTCTGGGGGCAGTAGAGATTGGGTCAGACTATTTTAATCAACCTGATGAAGAAGCAACATTTCAAAAGCTACAGCCTCCAAATAAACCTGTTGGACTATAAGTTGGTGTTGTGATTTTTTTTAACTTAATCTACCAGGAAGACAAGTGTTATGGAAAAGCAGACAGGAAAGACAGTTAAGGTCACATCGAAAGTTTGAAAGGGCTTTTCCTCTGCACGTTTTGTCTGTAACCCTTGAATGTTGGACTTGGTGCACTATGGTGGAAGTCAGAAGTTCTGCTCATGTGGGAGTCAGTTTCAAGATATTGAGTAGACCATTTAGGACTAAGATCATCACTCAAAAGACAGTAAACCTGTAGACGTTTCTACCCCAGAAGGCTTTGGAGGCCAAGTCCCTGAGTATGATCAAGAAAGTCTTTTTTTTGTAGGTTTTGAAAGGCGTTGTGGGATATGGGAAGAAAGCTGGAATATGGTATTGATGTGGCGGAGCAGCCATGATCGTACAGTATTGAATAGTGAAGCTGTATCAAAGGAATGAATGGTCTGCTCCTGCTCCTGCTTTCTGTTTTTGTATTTGTGTCAAATGCTCAAAGTCCATTCTATATTAGCCGCCTTTATCTTTTCCCATAAACATGTCCTTTTTTTTTTTGTTCCTCATCTAGCTATTTGCGTCAATTTTGTTTCACCTGTTATTGAGTTCCACATTTCTTCTGCCCTCTAGATAGAGTTTTTTTCTCCTGAATTACCTCTTGTGCTTATAACTGTCTTATTTATAATCTGTCGTTCTATCCTCCTCACCCCAAACCATAGGGAGAAATACCTCTCTGTTAAGCACATTCCACCAATGCCTGAATCTTAGACACACAATAGGAACAGCAATAAACGGCTTAACTCCTCAAACCTGTTCTGCCGTTCAGGCAGATCATGGTGATCTGTGGCCTAACTCCATATACCTGCCTTACGGCCCATAACACTTGCTACCTTTCCTTAACGAAAAATGTATCCATCTCGGGTTTAAAATTTAACAACTGATTGAGCATCCACTGCTGTTTGTGGAAGAGAATTCCAAACCTCTACCACTTTTTTGTGCATAGAAGTACTTCCTAACACCTCTCCCAAGCGGTCTGGCCCGAACGCTTATTATGTTCTATTCTCATAAATCAGTCAATATAGAGGGAAGCCATTCAGCTTCTCACATCTGTGCTATCTCTTCACAAAAACAACTCAGCTGGTGCCCTTCTGCTTTTTTCCAGTTCCCCTGCAAAGAATTTTTTTCTTCAGGTAAGGATCCAAATCCCTCTTGAAAGCTGCGATTGAATCTACCACCTCCAAACCATCAGCCAGTGCATTCCACATCCTAACGTGCTGCAAAAAGATATTCCCCATGTTGCCATTTCAAACCGAGATAGAGGAATTTCTTCACTTGGAGGGTGATGAATCAATGGCGTGACGGTGATGGATTTATAGATTAAAATGATATCGATAGTCGAGCATGGTGTTGAGTAGGTGATCAGCTGTTATCAAGAATGGTGGAGTAGGCTGAATGGCCTCTGCTGTTATGTTCTACCTGATCTCTGTATTCCCTGATTCTCTTGGAGTTCGAGGATCTGTTGATCTTGGTCTTGAATGTATCTGTTGTCCTCTCTCTCGTTGGGGAAGAGAATTCCAGGGATATACAGTCCTGGAGGTGAAGGTATTTTTCTTCATCAGACCTTACTCCAAGACCATGTTGTTTAGTTTCAGACTCTCTGGTCAAGCGAGCGACCTCTAACCGAACCCTTGAAGTATGTTTTAATTTGCATGGCAGTTTACCTGACCAGTGTTGGACAGTGTAAGCAAACTCGGCTGCTGTGATCCCTCCACCTGGTGTGGGGTGCAGCTTCCTCTCCATTCCTGTAGTGACTAAGAGCAGCAGCAGCAACAGAGAAGGGGCTGCCAAAGGGAGCATTGTCAGTGCTCTGTAAAGTCTTGACCACACATTAAACATGGAACGTCACCTACTGGTAAATGCTGTGTGTTGGTTAACAGAAAACTGTCTGAAAATGGGTGGCCTCTTTTATGTGTTAAATAATCATTGCCTTGGTAACTGACTGTTCTGATGGGAGACACTCTGGTGGGATGACTGTAATGTGGCTGATGTACATTTACAGCCTGCAAATGTGATGGAGACAAATTTAGTGTAGCTTTTAAAAAGACAATACACAATAGTTGCAGGAGTAGGCCATTCAGCCCTTCGAGCCTGCACCACCATTCAATATGATCATGGCTGATCATTCCTAATCAGTATCCTCTTCCTGCCTTATCTCCATAACCCTTGATTCCACTATCCTTGAGAGCTCTATCCAACTCTTTCTAAAATGAATCCAGAGACTGGGCCTCCACTGTCCTCAATTCCTCTTGTTATAAAGGCCAGCATGCTATTAGCCTTCTTCACTACCTGCTGTACCCGCATGCTTGCCTTCATTGACTGGTGTACAAGAACACCCAGATCTCTCTGTACTGCCCCTTTACCTAAATTGATTCCATTTAGGTAGTAATCTGCCTTCCTGTTCTTGCCACCAAAGTGGATAACCACTTACATTTATCCACATTAAACTGCATCTCCCATGCATCTGACCACTCACCTAACCTGTCCAGGTCACCCTGTAATCTCCTAACATCCTCATCACACTTCACCCTGCCACCCAGCTTAGTATCATCAGCAAATTTGCTAATGTTATTACTAATACCACCTTCAATATCATTAACATATATTGTAAAAAGCTGCAGTCCCAGTAATGATCCCTGCAGTACCCCACTGGTCACTGCCTGCCATTCCAAAATAGAGCTGTTTATCACTACTCTTTGTTTCCAATCA
>NC_057716.1:106384332-106416672 GCF_004010195.1 Chiloscyllium plagiosum
GACTTATCAACCTTCAGACTTAACAGTCTCTCCAACACCAATTCCTGGCAAATATAAATTCCCTTAAGTTCAGGTCCTTCAGCCACTGTTACCTCAGGGAGATTGCTTGTGTCTTCCCCAGTGAACACAGATCTGAAGTACCCATTTAATTCCTCTGCCATTTCTTTGTTCCTGGTAATATATTCCCCTGTTTCTGTCTTCAAGGGCCCAATTTTAGTCCTAACCATTTTTTTGCCTTGCACATATCTAAAAAAGCTTTTACTATCCTCCTTTATATTATGGGCCAGTTTACCTTCGTACCTCATTTTTCCTCTGCGTATTTCCTTCTTAGTAATCCTCTGTTCTTTAAAAGCTTCCGAGTCCTCCGTTTTCCCACTTATCTTTGCTATGTTATACTAAGGAATTAGATGCATAAATTGAGAGCGGTCTTGCAGGGCTTAAGGAGAAAAGCAGGTTGGTGGAGTGAGACAAGCTGAATTGCTATTACAAAGGGATGGATACAGACCTGACAAATCGAATGGCTTCCTGCGATTCTATTGTGTGTGTCTCTCCTGCTCCTTGAATGCTGCCTGGCCACCTGCTTTTCCAGTGCCTCACGTTTTGACGGTTGTGTGTGATTCCCTTGTCATGATGCTGATCTGCTTGTTGATTCTTTTTTGCTTTGCTCCCTCTCCTGCTCACAGCCGGTTACTGCGCTGGCTCAGGTGGATCGTGAGAAGATTTACCAGTGGATCAATGAGCTATCCAGCCCCGAGACCCGGGAAAATGCCTTGTTAGAACTCAGCAAGAAGAGAGAGTCGGTGCCTGACCTGGCCCCCATGCTCTGGCACTCTTTTGGAACTATTGCTGCCCTCCTACAGGTGATGGTCATTCACTCTATAAATATTTGTTTCAGCCACAGCTCGAATATTGTGTAGTGAGTTTTGAGAAGATTTGTAGCTCAGGTTGAGGTTCTGGGTGTAGGTTTGCTCGCTGAGCTGGAAGGTTTGTTTTCAGACGTTTCATCACCATACTAGGTAACATCTTCAGTCCACCTCCGAATGAAGAACTGGTATTGTAGCCCACTTGCTATTTGTATGTTTGGATTTCTTGGGGTGGTGACATCATTTCTTATGGTGATGTCATTTCCCATTCTTTTTCTTAAGAGTTGGTAAATGGGATCCAAGTCAATGTATTTGTTGATAGAGTTCCGTTTGGAATGCCATTCTTCTAGGAATTCTCGTGCATGTCTCTGTTTGGCTTGTTCTAGGATGGATGTGTTGTCCCAGTCAAAGTGGTGTCCTTCCTCATCTGTATGTAAGGATACTAGTGAGATTGGGTCGTGTCGTTTTGTGACTCTTTGACTGGGACAACACATCCATCCTAGGACAAGCCTAACAGAGATATGCATGAGAATTCCTAGAAGCATGGCATTCCAACCAGAACTCTATCAACAAACACGTTGACATTAACATTTTAGGAAGCTTTTAGATGCACACTTGATGCTAAGGCATTAAAAGGCTATGTGCCAATTGCTACAAAATGGGATTATAATAGTGTGATAACTCCTACGTGGCCCAGGGGAATTACTAATTAATTTTGACTTTCATTTTAAAAGGATAGAGGGTATACAATGGTGAGTCTCGGCAAGCTGATTAGAACTGCCAAAACTAGTGAGGTGTAAGAGTTTGTGATCGATTTTTATTGTTTTGTTTAATTCGGACTTTTCCCAGACTCTGTTTTCTTAAATTTGCTTAAACAGCATTTTTTTAAAAAAAACTCCATTTAAATACAAACAAAATGACGAGATTTAGACCCACCTTTCAGCGTGGACCAAGCATCTGCAGTCCTCACTATCTCCTAGTTGCTGAACCAAGCCTGATGACCTAAGCTGTGTGGCGGGGAAAGTGTGTGTGAAATGTTCACACAGTTGAAGGGTGTGAAGCATGTACACGATGCAGTAGCAAACCGGGTTTGTTGCTGCATTAATAGTGCAGAGGCTTCAACAGGACACCACATCTCCCATGGGAGTTTAAATTTGATTGAAGTCACTCTGAAATTTAAAGTTAAAAATCACACAACATCAAGTTATAGTCTAACAGGTTTATTTGGATGTACTAGCCTTTTGAGCACTGCTCCTCAACCACCTGATGAAGGAGCAGCATTCAGAAATCTAGTGCTTCCAAATAAACCTGTTGGACTATAACCTGGTGCTGTGCGATTTTTAACTTTATACACCCCAGACCAAATCCTGAAATTTAAAAGAAGCAGTAACAGTGACCATGAAATGAGAAGATTGTGAATTTCTGTTTCTGTCAGTTTCTGAATGTCTCTGAGAGAAGGAAATCCACAGCTGTTTCCCTGTCCATCCTGTACAGTGCGTGACTCCAACAATGAGCTTGAGGCTTAACCATCTTTTGAAATGGCCCAGTAACTGTTGTAGCTGTAAGATTTGGGCAACTGGTGATGGGTAATCAATGCTAACCTCACCAGCAATGCCAATATCTTGCAAATAAATATTGTTTAAACGGGTCCTGTTCAATGTACACTTTGTTTGCTCCGTTTCTCCAGGCTCTGATGCTGATCCCATTCAGAACCTGCGGAAGCCTCTGGGAACGCCAACAGGGTTGTAGCTTTGACAGTACCTGAAGAGCCATGATTCGGTGTGGTTGTCTGATGTTATTGAACAGGTTGAGTTCAGAGTTGGCTTGGCCATGCTGTCACCCTGCTCACTTCCTGCATTACTCTCTTTGTATTTTAACGTGTTTTATTTCTGCATTTTGTTTTCCAGGAAATTGTAAATATTTATCCATCTATCAACCCTCCAACTCTCACGGCTCATCAATCTAACCGCGTGTGTAATGCACTCGCATTGTTGCAATGCGTAGCATCACATCCAGAAACCAGGTAACATCAAATATGCATCTAGGATTCTGTTTGCTTCTGTTATTTCCTGCTGAGCTCTTTGGCTTCACTTGGGGAAGTCCAACCTTGTATTTGTCCGATCTCTTGTTGGATTGCTTCACCCTGAGTCTCCATCCCCGGTGAAGGCTGTGGTGGCTGCAAAGGATTTGCAAAACAATAGTAGGATATGTGAATAGGAAGAATTTAGAGGGATATGGGCCAAATGCTGGCAAATAGGTCTAAATTAATTTAGAATAGCTGCTTGGAGTTGGATCAAAGGGCCTGTTTTGATGCTGTACATCGCTATGACTTTAATAAGGAATAAAAGACCTATATAGCACTTTTCATAATTTCACATGGTATCAAAGTGCTTTACAGGCTGGAGGTATTGAAGTGTTGTACTGTAAGAAACAAAGCAGCCAATCTTTGCATAGCAAGGCCCCACAAGCAGCAGCAAAGTAAATCGTGAAATCCTCTGTTTTACGCTGTAAGTACAAAGAACATAGAGTTATGGGTAAATTACCACAAATTGCCTTGGACTCTGATACTTATTAAGAATTCTCACAGACAATCAAGCACTGAAATAATAATTCAAACTTCATTGCATGTAAGAACCAAATATTAGAATCCTCAAGCAAGTATAAGCCAGTGACCCAACTTAGTTATTACCCGATTAAAGGTGAAATCTGGCCAGGACTGTTGATGGGAGGATTCCTGCAGTATTGTTCTTCGAAGTTCTGCTAAAGTGGAGTTCTGGTGTTCAATTCTTAAACAGATTTTTGTCCTTCAGTGTCTGAGCTGATCTACTGATTATTTCTTTATAATTCTTTCATTTGAGTTACTGTAGGTCGGAGATACTGTAGGTCTGCGGCTGGCTTCCTTATCAAAAGTAATTTTTGTTTCTTGTTACTTTTGCCTTAAGTGTCTATTGAGGCCACTACTTTCCTGTGATTAATTTTTTACATGCTTCTTTAGAACATTCGGTTGTTCTTGTGAGAATAAAGTTTCAGTTTATCAGGCAGGTGTCAAAGCAATTTTGTTTATGTAATCTCAGCTAATTGCTTGAGTATCTGTGTAATGGTCTGTCTTTGTTTCTTAACAGCTTATTGCATACTGAGTTATTGCTATGTGTAATAGCCTATTTTTTCATTCAGACAAAGAACAGTTAAAATTCTGAAGTCTTTAATATCAGAGTCATACAGCTCAGAAGCAGACCCTTCAGTCCAACTTGTCTGGGCTGACCAGACATCCCAATCTGATCTAGTTCCATTTGCCATTGTTTGGCCCATATCCTTCTAGGCCCTTCCTATTCATATACCCAACCAGATGCCTTTTAAATGTTGTAATTGTACCAGCCTCCACCACTTCCTCTGGCAACTCATTCCATTCACATCTCACTCTTTGCATGAAAAAGTTACCCTTCAAGTCCTTTTTTAAATCTTTCCCTTCTCACCTTATGCCTATGCCCTCTAGTTTTGGACATCAGAAGATGTTAGAAAAAAGAAATAATAGCAGAAAGAGTGAATCTTCTAAGTCCATGAGTCTCCATCAGAACATCTGATGGACAATCATTGGACTCAGAACTTTAAACTCTGCAGATGCTGCCAGACCTGTGCGTTTCTCCAGCACTTTGTTTCATTTGCTTTAGATCTCAGCTGAGAGAGATATGTTGGTCAGAACATGGAACAGTACAGCACTATTAACAGACCCTTCGGCTCAACATGTCTGTGCCAACCATGGTGCCATTCTAAACTAATCTCATCTGCATGCACATGGTCCATATCCCTCTGTTCCCTTCCTGTTCATGTGTTTGTCTAACTGCCTCTTAAACATTGCTATCATATCTGCTTCGACCACTTTTCCTGGCAGCATGTTCCAGGCATCTACCACCCTCTGTGCTTTTAAAAAAACAAACCCCTTAAACTTTTCCCCCTCACCTTTGATCTATGTTCCACTAGTACGTGCCATTTATATCCTGGGGAAAAAGACTTTGACTCCTAACCATGACTAATAATTTTATATATTTCTGTCGGGTTGCCCTGATTGAAGTGTATAAATTGAAGTAGAGATATTCTAGACAAATAGTCCTCTTTGCAGATAAAATGGGACCTGTCAAATGCTCCATGCTAAAAGCTAACAGATCTAGTTTGTGAACTTCTTCATACTCCTTCCCAGTATTCAAGGATTTCTTGTACATAAATGAACAATCCATTTTCTTACAAGATCCCACACTGCTATTGTAGTCTTCATCTGAGGGGGCAGCCAAAACCAGACATTTATGTCTCTTTTGAAAAACGTCACCTCTCAGTACTGCATTGAGTTATCAGTCTGGATTATGGGCTGAAGAAACTTCACTAGGCTGATTGCACTGTCCAGAGAGCTGGGGAAACTGGGCTTGTATTCTCTAGAGTTTTGTAAAATAAGAAGTGATCTCAATAAAACCTATAAAATACTTAAAGGAACAGAGAGAGGGTAAATGCAGGGAGGCTTTTCCCATAGTTATGGGATCTAGAGCCAGACGGGCCAAATTCAAAGTAACGGGATGACAGGATGAAGATGAGCTGAAATTGTTTTACTTAGAGTGGTGATCCTTTCGAATTCTACACACCAAAATGCTGTGAAAGCTCAGTCTTTGAATATATTTCAGATGGCAGATTTTTAGATAATAATAATGTCAAGAGATATGGGCTAAAGTAAAAACATGGCTTTGAGGTAGATGATCAGCTATGATTATATTGAATGGATGACCGACCCCAGTTCTAATGAATCTAAAGTGGGACTCAATCCACAGTACAACATTTTTGACCACTGAAAATTCATGGATATTGAGTGACTGAGCAGGCACCAGGATTGAATGGTCTATTCATGCTCTTGCATTCAAACAGCATTACCAAGAATTGTAATTTAGCTTTTTGTATTTTAATTATAGTTTGCTAATTGTACGCAGACTAGGTGATTTATTTACTTGTATGTTATCAAACCTGATTTGTAATAGATTTGTTTTTTTTTTCCTGCTGTGTTCCAGGTCAGCATTTCTAGCAGCCCATATCCCGCTGTTTCTCTATCCATTCTTGCACACAGTCAGTAAGACGAGACCCTTTGAGTATCTGCGACTCACCAGCCTGGGTGTTATAGGTAAGCACTCAGCTTCCTGTTTGTTTGGTGAGTCTTCTTGGTGGTAAATATTCTGTGGTAAAGTTTCACTGAGACTAGAAATCATCTTGCAGTGGCTCAGAGAAGTAGTTGTTCTCTCTGTAAATGTGAAAATGGTGCAAATTGGAAGTGATGACAAACTCAGCCCTTCTCCAGCCCCATTTCATTAGCCAGTCATAATCTAGTGCAACTTTTCTGACCAGTTTTGGGGCAAAGTGTCATCACTGATCGTCAATTGTGGGTACAAATGTAGGTCATTTTACTCTCGTGGTTCAACCTGACACTGAGCAGGCAGCTCACTGAAAGATGAGGCTGGGGTGCAGGATTGGGAGGCGATGCTGTAATTCTAGTTCCGTTCAATTTGTGTGATGTAGCAGCCCAGGGTTGAGTGTGACTCTTGTTGCTGTAGTTAAGTGTTTTTAAACCCTTTCTTTGTCCTTCTTTCTGCAGGCGCCTTAGTGAAAACAGATGAACAGGAAGTCATCAACTTCCTTTTGACAACAGAAATTATTCCTCTCTGCCTCCGGATAATGGAGTCAGGAAGTGAATTGTCCAAAACGGTAGGGGTTGCTGTCATGTAAAGTGGAAGTGTTTTTGTCAAAGTTTAATCTTTACAGTTCTGCAAAGGTTTAAACTGTGTAATTATACCAGGCCCCCCAACAGTCACTTAATTTTATATTCATTGGATCTTTAATTAGGTGACATGGTGGCTCAGTGGTTAGCACTGCTGCCTCACAGCGCCAAGGACCTGGGTTCGATTCTACTCTCGGGTGACTGTCTGTGTGGTGTTTGCACGTTCTCCCCGTGTCTACGTGGGTTTCCTCCGGGTGCTCCGGATTCCTTTAGCAATCCAGAAGATGTGCAGGTTAGGTAAATTGGCCTTGTTAAATTGCCCATAGTATTCATGGATCTGTAGGTTAGGTGTGTTAGTCAGGGGGCGAATATAGGATAATAGGGTAGGGGAATGGGTTTGAGTGGGTTACTCTTCGGAGGGTCGGTGTGGACTTGTTGGGCCAAAGAGCCTGATTCCACACTAAGGATTCTATGATTCTTTGAATTGTATTCAAGTGATGGCCAGTAACGTACATAAAGGAGTGCAAGTGAATCCCAGTTAATGCTCACCTCCTCAATACAGTGAAACATTCAAAGAATACAGAGTTAACGCAGGTTGTCAGATAGATCATAGAATGGATCCTTTTCATGTCCCAATAAGGTATTCTTGCTGAATGAGATGTTACAGCTCTCTGTGAGATCCCTCTCTGATGCATCTTCCCCCTAGTTGATACAGTTCCTTGTGATAGCTCCTAAAAGTTCCTATCTCTGATACCCAGTGCTGCTGCAACCTTTCTCTAACATTCTAATTAGAATCTTCCCGCTCTAACACATTCACACTGCGAATGTGCTGCGTTCAGTGCTGCTAGTGAAGTGATTTACACCACTGTTTGTTAGATATACTTTTAGCTGATGAACAACCAGTCTGGACTGCTTGAAACTTTTCCCTGTGAGCTCTTATGTTTTAGGATGTGGATTTCAGGTAGTGGTGCAGGCACAGATCTTTATTGTATCCTGTGTTCATGTCCTCTGCACAGTTGAATTGAATGTTCTTGCTTTGTTTGGTGACCTGTGTAACCTCTTTCATTCTGGCTCCTAGGTTGCAACTTTTATTTTGCAGAAGATCCTATTGGATGACACAGGACTGGCTTACATCTGTCAGACGTACGAACGATTCTCTCATGTGGCCATGATTCTGGTGAGCCAAGAGTGAGCTGAATTCCCTGTTAATTGCCATTGTTGGGAATGATAGCATATCCTTTTGTATTGCATGCCTTAAACAGGCCTTTGCGTTTCACATATATTGTTCATTTTTTCCAATTCCTTGCTTGCTTCCCCCTTTGTGGCCAACCAATATTGCATGCATAATGAAACACATGCAGCAGGGAGTCAGGAAATTTAATGGAATGTTGGCCCTTATTTCATGGAGGTTGGAGTAAAGAATGGGGAAATCTCACTGCACCTGTACAAGGTGCTGGGGAGACCACATCAGGAGAACATTTCGTTTTCTTGAAGGGCTCGACAGGGTGAATGCTGAGTCTAGGACTACAGGGCATTCTCAGAATAATGGGGCACCAAGTTGAGTAGAGATGAGCCCACATTCGGTTCAACCATGACCTGGCCCTTCGGCCCATCGACCTCGTTCCACCATTTAACAAATGGCCTACTCCAGCTCTTAATTTGTAAATTTGTACATTCATAATTACTTTTGGTTAGTCAAAAACAGTTGTCCCTTTTAAAACCTGCGCTGTTTATTTCAGACTGTTTGATCTTTAGGTTCATGGTTTAAAACAAACGGGAACATATTGGGGAATATTTCCATCCAGAAGGTGGTGGGGTTCTGAAATGCACTGCCTGAGAGGTTGCTTGAGATGATTAAGCTCACAACCTTTTAAAAAGTACTTGGATGAGTGCTTGAAATGTTATAATATTCAAGGCTTTGAGCCAAACGGTGGCTCAGTGGTTAGCACTGCTGCCTCACAGCACCAGCGTCCCAGGTTCGATTCCAGCCTTGGGTGACTGTGTGGAGTTTGCACAGTCTCCCCGTGTCTGCGTGGGTTTCCTCCAGGTGCTCTGGTTTCCTCCCACAGTCCAAAGATGTGCAGGTCAGGTGAATTGGCCATTCTAAATTGCCCGTAGTGTTAGCTGCATTAATCAGGGGGAAATGGGTCTGGGTAGGTTACTCTTCAGAGGGTTGGTGTAGACCTGTTGGGCCGAAGGGCCTGTTTCCACACTGTAGGGAATCTAATCTTTTTTAAAAAAAATGCTGGAGATTGAAGGTAGTGTAGAGTTAGTTTTTGTCAGTGTGGATGTTTCTGTGCTGTACGGTTTGATAAGTGGATGATTAAAATGTTCCAGAGTAAGAATAATAAATGTCCCAGTCACAATAGTCAGAGTCCTATATAACTCAGAAAAAGTCCGTTGGCCCATTGTAGGAGTCATCTCGAGTGTCTGATGGTTAGAGAGAGAAATAATCAGGTTGGGACCTCTACTCCAGGTGGTCATCCATTGATCCTTGCTGAGAATTGATTTTTTTTGTTTTCTTTTCTGATTTTGTTCTCGAGACATGGGGAAAACCGCGTTTATTGTGTTTGAACAGATGGTAGAGGGTTGTCTTGAATTGCTGCAGTCCGAGTGGTGAAGATGCTCATACAGTGCTGTTAGATAGGGAGTTCAGGGTTTTGACCCAGTGACAACAAAGGGCAAACCAATGTGTCTCCCAAAACAAGGTGACGCATAATTTGGTGATTTGTTGTTCCTGTAACATGCTGCTCCTGTCCTTCACATGCTGGAGGGCAGGGTGAGAGGTCGTGTTAGAGATGTCTTGATAACTTGCATTGTACCCTGTAGATGGTGCACGCTGTGGAGGAAGTGAATACTGAGTTTGTGGGCACTGATTGAATGGACTGACTATTTTGGTGCTGAAATTTTGGAGAGTTTAACTTTGGCTGATTTTTGATTTGCACTTCTTGAATGGGATGAGAATCTGAAACCTCAGCAAGTATGGATGGTGTTGGGGGGGAAAGGGGAGTGATGCAACTTACCCAGCAATTGCTGGAGCAGCTATAACACTGGCTTGTCTGTGTGTGCAGGGTAAGATGGTGCTGCAGCTCTCCAAAGAGCCCTCAGCCAGATTGTTGAAGCATGTCGTTCGCTGCTACCTCCGTCTCTCCGACAATCCACGGTAAGTTCAGACCCCAGTGATCAGCTGATAATTGGCAAGCAAATCGCACCCCCATTTCCTAAAAAAAAGGCAGTTCCGTCTGCGCAGGTGATCTTCCCAACAGCTTGCACTATTTGTCCTGGGACTGGGAATGTCCAGGACTATTAGCATTGGCCCCCTAAACCCCAGCAGTGCCTGGTCTCCCTCTTCTCTCTGACCTAGTGGTAGCTCCACAGTGTTCAGGGAATCAGGAGCCGTGGATTTGGTTGTATTATAAATGTAATATTAATGCAATGATCCACGCTGCTGGTACAACTGGATGAGTTCCATCCCAGAATGAAATCTGGCTTGGTAATTTTGTTTTGGTTCACACGCTGGTCAGTAACTGAAATGTAGTTGCAAGAGGCTGGAGAATTTCTTTACCAACAGAGGTATATTATATAAAATAATTAAATAAAAAGCAAAGTATCTAATGATTATCTAAGATTACAAAGAGACCTTGATCATCTCGGTCAATGGAGTGGCAGATGGGAGTTTGATTTGGATAAATGCGAGGTATTGCATTTTGGCAAAACAAACAAGGGCAGGACTTGTCCAATTAAAAATAAGGCCTTTGGTAGTGTTGTAGAATAGAGGGACCTAGGGTGCAGGTAAATAATTCTTTGAAGTTTGCAAACGTGTAGACAGGGTAGCTAAGGTGTTTAGCACGCTTTCCTTCAGTGCTCAGACCTTTGAGTATAGGAGTTGGGACACGATGTTGAAGTTTACAGGATGTGGGTGAGGCCTGTTCTGGAGTACTGTATCCAGTTCTGGTTGCAATAGAACATAGAAAAATACAGTGCAGTACAGGCCCTTTGGCCCTCGATGTTGCGCCGATCCAAGCCCACCTAACCTACACTAGTCCACTATCCTCCATATGCCTATCCAATGCCCGTTTAAATGCCCATAAAGAGGGAGAGTCTACCACTGCTACTGGCAGGGTATTCCATGAACTCACGACTCGCTGAGTAAAGAATCTACTCCTAACATCTGTCCTATACCTACCACTCCTTAATTTAAAGCTATGCCCCCTCGTAATAGCTGACTCCATATGTGGAAAAAGGTTCTCATGGTCAACCCTATCTAAACCCCTAATCATCTTGTACACCTCTATCAAGTCACCCCTAAACCTTCTTTTCTCCAATGAAAACAGCCCCAAGTGCCTTAGCCTTTCCTCATGATCTTCCTACCATACCAGGCAACATCCTGGTAAACCTCCTCTGCACCCGTTCCAGTGCCTCCACATCCCTCCTATAGTATGGCGACCAAAACTGCACACAATACTCCAGATGCGGCCGCACCAGAGTCTTATACAACTGCAATGTTACAGGAAGGACATTTAAGCTGGAGAGGATTCAAAAAAGGGCTTATCAGGATTATGCTGGGAACGGTTGGTTTGAGTTCAAAGGAGAGGCTGGAATTTTTTTTCAATGGAGTGTAGGAGGTTGAGGGATGACTTTATAGAAGTTTATAAAAAATCATGAGGGCTGTTGATGTGGTGAATGACAGGTGTTGTTTCTCTAGGATGGAGGATCTCAAGACTGGGGACTATACTTTTATGATGAAAGGAAAAAGATTTTGAAAAAGACATCAGGGGCAACGTTTTTACACTGGTTTGGGTGCAGAATGAATTTCCAGACTAAGTAGTGGATGTGGGTGCAGTTAGAGTTTAAAAAGACATTTCGATAAGTTGAACAGGAAATATGTGAATAGGAAATCTTTGAAAGGGTATGGGCCAAGCACAGGCAGGTGGGACTAGTTTAGTTTGTGAACTTGTTCAGCGTGGACTGGTTGGACCAAAGGATTGGACTCTATGATCCCCTTCTGCAAATTATCAAAGGCATCTGTGCCACTCTTTTAAAATCCAAGCTCTAAAATTATATATGTGAATAATGTGTTAGCTGCTGCCCTACAGTAAACCTCCATCCCAAGTGTTTTAATGAGCACGGCCATTGGTCCTTCTTTCCTGAAATGGTTTCATTGGCTGTAGGAGATGTTGCTTTAGCAATCCTCTAAGGAGGGCAGTATTCCAGAGGCCCAGATGAATGATCGTGGGCTCGGGTTCAAGTCCCAGTATGGCAGCTGATGGAATTTGGGTTCAGTTCATGGGAAACATACAAAGACTAACAAAGGGCCACAAAGCAGCTCATAAGAGCAGCTAGAAAGGATTATGAAAGGAAACTTTCAAGCTATATTTATTATAGAGGAAAGTGGTTGGTTAAGAGAACTATTGACCCAGTGATGGCTGAGAGTAGGGATTTTGTCAATGATGATGGGGAAATGGCAGACATGCTGAACGATTATTTTGCTTCAATATTCACAGCAGAAAAGGAGGAGAGCTTGTCAGAAGTCCTAAAGAAATGAAGAGGATCAGGGACAGGGTGTTAGTTAAATTAGTTTAAGTAATTCATTGAAAATAGGGAAATTAGTGGGATTGAAGAATGATAAATCTCCATGACCAGGTGGTTTCCATCCATGGGTGTTAAAGGAGGTGGGAGAGCACATTCCCAATGCCCTGACTGTAATATTGGATTCTTGATTCAGGAGTGTTACCTCTGGATTGGAAAGTTGCTCATATCGTTCTACTTTTTAAGAAGAGTGACAGGGGGAAACCAGAGAATTAGAGACCAGTCAGCCTGACATCTGTCTGTCTTGGGGAAATTGTTTGGACCTAAAATTAAGGATAGGATAACTGATCACCACCTTGAAAGATTTCAGTTGATCAGGGAGAGTCAGCACATGGATTCATGAACAGTAGGTCATGCCTGACAAACCCCAGAGTTTTTTGAAGAGTGACAAAGGTAGTAAACAGAAGGAAATCAATGGATATTCTTCAAACAGACTTCCAGAAGGCTTTTGATAAAAGTCCCATAAAACCCTAGTTCGACTCCACTTCGAGTACCGTGAGCAGATCTGAGCGTCACACCTTCGGAAGAATGATTTAGCACTGGAGGGAGTTCAACTCGTGTTTACAAGGATGATACCTGGACTCCAGGGGTTATGAGGCAAGAATAGACTAAGTAGGTCTTTATTCTCCAGAATTTAAAAGGGTAAGTGGTAATCTAATAGAGGTCTTCGGGGGAAATTAACAGGGTAGATAAAGAAAAACTATTTCCATTGGTTGAAAATTCGAGAACCAAGTCTTAAGAATTGGGGCCAGCCCCTTCAGAGGAAATGTTAGAAAGCACTTCAACGCACACCGAGTAGAAGAGGTTTGGAATGCTCCTCCACAAACAGCAGTCGATGCTAATTCACCTGTTAAATCTGAGATAGACAAATTTCTATTAAACAAGGGTATCAAGGAATGTGGGTCCAAGGCAGGCATATGGACCTAGGTTACTGATCAGCCATGATCTTATTGATGGTGGAGAGGCCTCTAAGGCTGAATGGCTTACTTCTGTTCTTAGTTAATAGAATCTAGAATTGAACGTTAGCTTCAGTGATGAAGGTGGGGGGAGACTCTGGTTCGAGTCATACCAGGCACACAGGAAGATGGTCATGCTTGTTGGCGATCAGTCATCTCTGCAAGGGTACTTCAGGGTCACGTCCTCGGCCCAACCATCTTCAGCTGCTTCCTCAGTGACCTTCCCTCCATCATAAGGTCAGAAGCAGGGATTCACTGATGAATGCAGAATATTGAACACTCAGATACTGAAGCGAGAAAAAAGAGTTTACAGGAATACAGGGAAAGTACAGTGACAAAATGGATAGCGCTCTCAATAATTCCCTGTGGATTTCATGAGTTATAGGGTTTGATGTGAACTAGCTTCGATTCCAGCCTCTGGCAACTGTCTGTGTGGAGTTTGCACTTCTCCCCGTGTCTGTGTGGGTTTCCTCCGGGTGCTCCGGTTTCCTCCCACAGTCCAAAGATTTGCAGGTCAGGTGGATTGGCCATGCTAAATTGCCCGTAGTGCTAGCTGCATTCGTCAGAGGGAAATGGGTCTGGGTGGGTTACTCTTCGGAGGGTTGGTATGGACCAAAGGGCCTGTTTCCACGCTGTAGGGAATCTAATCTAAATCAGGCAATCTCCTCCCCACTTTCTGAATGTGGCTGTCTGTACAGAGAACCCTGCTTCTTGTTTCAACACTTCTTTTAGAGAAGGAAGGGTGATGACAGATGTAGATGATAAAATGCTGGTGCACTGCAGGATCGCTGTTTCTTTTCCAACATTTTCATTGTGTTAGTGTGGAAGAGAGAACATCCCTGGTGTGCTTTAAGCTGTGTTGTGTTTTATCAAATATTGTGTTACAGGCTTTCGAATGGCTGGCCTGGGTGTTACTGTGTCATATTTATATCTTGCAGGGCAAGGGAGGCACTCCGACAGTGCCTGCCTGACCAGCTGAAAGATACCACGTTTGCCCAGGTGCTGAAAGACGATACTACTACCAAGCGTTGGCTGGCCCAACTTGTCAAGAATCTCCAGGAGGGACAGGTTACCGACCCTCGGGGAATCCCCCTGCCACCCCAGTGACTGAAGTGACCCTCCTGTAGGCTGAGGCCATCAGGCAGCATCGTTGCTGGCACAGTCTGGGATTTGGGGAGTGGGGCAATGCTCTATTTGTACAGATCACTGTGGTCTTTGAAATAATGGGGATGTTGGACTCCTGAGATTCTGGACAGTGAACTGCGGAGTACATTACTGGACAACCCGTCTTCTTTGCTCCTCCGTCTCTCTGCTGCCAAATAGCACTCATTTGCGACATGGACTGTGATTGAATGAGCCACATCCCTTGAGCTGGTACATCAAGGCCTCAATGGTCTTTGTCAACTTCCAATATAACGTTTCCAGGCTTCGAATTTCACCCACCTCTTCATAAATACTGTCCAGTTAGTGGGAGGAAAGAGGGATTTGATCAGTATTCTCTAGATCCAAGCTGAGCTAATTTCGATGAGTGGTTTGTCCTGGTTATAGGCCTGTCTGGAGGGGACTTCTCTCTGTTACATGTAGCCTCACTGCATCAGAAAGTAGGGAATAGTTGAGTCCCAATGTAAGGCCGTTCATGACTTCTAAAATTGTTCCTACTCTCTCCCATTAATCCTTTTTGACATGCCAATGCATATTCTCACCAGCCCCTCACAATCCTTGCATTGTACTGTAGGGAGAGACATTTCCTGCACTGAGGTACATTGCCTGTGCTTCCTGCTGGTCTCCTCCTGCACCTATTACTTTGGAGCTTCATTGATGATCCTCGCTAAGACTGGAAGGTTGTACTGTGGTGTCGGCTCTCCTTTTCGCCAGGCATGGATGGGAGAAGAGTAACTCGGAGTTGAGAGATCTGTGTGAGTAAACAGTTCTCTGGGAAGGTGGTCCACTCGTTTGACTATTCATGGGCTCAGTCTCTGGAAACTTGCACTCTTTTCCTTCAGTATATTCCAGCAGTGTTTCTATTCACCCAACCCTCCCACCTAGCCTCCATTCCCAGACCTCCAACAAGTCTATGTTTTCAGGGTATCCATTCTCCTGTGTCCTATTTGCTGGCTGGCTATGTTGTACAGCGCACCTCAATCCCAAGCTCTGGCTCAGCTGAATCTCCCTTCGCCTTTGTTTCACCAGTGAGAGAACTTTAAGGTCAGACAGCACTTCAGTCACTACTGGGTGGCAGCTAGTTAATATTGGGGCACAGCTGTTCCAGCACCCCAAACTGCCTTAATGCATTCCAGCCTGACTTACTGAAGACTCAGGGCCCCTGGGGTCCAGTCACACCTCCAGGATACCTCTTGCAGTAATCCTCCCATTCCCATCCACCTCTGTCCCAATCCCATGGCACAAGGATGTAGATTCTGGGCCAATTCTGAACTGGGCTTTCTTTAAGGGGAGGGGGGACATTGAAACCTACATGTAATAATTTCTTTTAAAATACCGTTACGCTAACCAGTGGATTGTGTTGAGGAAAATGTTGCATTGAGATCTGTTTACTGTGAGCCCCATAATGGTCCAGGGCTGTTTATAACAATGATAGCTGCCACTTAACCCCTTGCTGGTGCACATGATGATTATCCCTCACTGTCCCTCCTTCCCTAGCTCGGTGTTAAGTGGGTATGTGTGATCCCATATATGGTGCATTAACGTCTGGTATACAGAGTCTGCGTGGTGTCACTTAATACCATTCATTGAGTTCCTCATTGATCTGCAACTTTCTGTCAGTGTGTTAGCACTCTGCGATCAGCTTAATCTTCCTCTCCCTGGTAGGTTAGCTGGGGAGAGGGTGCATTCAGTCAGGCTGGGGGTTGCCCTGGAGGGAGCTGCTTTGCCTTACTGCCAATTGAGGCCTTTATATAGGTAATTAATGCCCCCATTTAAAAGCAACCTCCTGTTGCTGGTGTTCTCCCAGTGGTGAGAAGTGGGGGCAGACAGCAGAGAGCTCAATGAGAAAACCCCAGTGGGAATTGCTTGTGGATCTTTGGGAATGCCCCTCAATCAAAAGATTCAGATTAAAGACTAGGCTTTGGGAAGGGGGTGGCCTTCTGGGAGCAGTGATGCCCCCACCCCCCTTGCCTTGACAACAGATAGTGCACCACCT
The DNA here is from genome assembly GCF_004010195.1 of Chiloscyllium plagiosum. Taxonomy (NCBI): domain Eukaryota; kingdom Metazoa; phylum Chordata; class Chondrichthyes; order Orectolobiformes; family Hemiscylliidae; genus Chiloscyllium; species Chiloscyllium plagiosum. The sequence goes on from NC_057716.1 coordinate 106,400,644, forward strand.
GACCTGCTGAGCGATTGAAGAGCCTCTACCTCTTGATCTCAGGGTAGGTCCACTGCTGCTGTCTTCATCGGCGTTGACCGTAATTCAGTCCATATTCTCATAAAGAGATAATGTAGGGATCTCTCCATCTCTTTGGCTGATTTCTATTAAATACCATCATGATGGTAGAAATGTGTGAGCTTTGTAGAGTGAAGGGGGAGGGCAGTGTTGCTGCAGGTCAATGGGAAATGACACCTTTTGGAACAGTATTGATATGTAATAAAAACAGAAACGTGCTGGAAATACACTGAATCTTGTGTACCTCCTTCAGAATGATTCCCAACATTATTGTACCTTCTTATCTTTTCACAGATTCTGATACCTGGTGTACATATCCCATTCTTTGCTTACTATTTTGACAGCAGTAACAAGATCACCCTCCACTCTATTGTATTTCTGAAGCACAAATGAAATGGCTTTCTTTCTGAAATACCATTGTGGGATACAGCAGAGGCGTGATGTATGATTGGGTGAATTTGGATGAATTTGCATTCTTGGTTTCCCAAAACTTCCCATGACTGGAAATTTCCTCACCCTTATCTGGATCTCTAGTTAATGAACTAATAGAGATCAATCCTTTTCCTGGAGCGTTGGAGGATGAGGGGTGACCTTACAGAGGTTTATAAAATCCTGAGGGGCATGGATAGGATAAATAGACAAGGTCTTTTCCCTGGGGTCGGGGTGCCCAGAACGAGGGGGCAAAGGTTTAGGGTGAGAGGGGAAATATATGAAAGAGACCTAAGAGGCAATGTTTTCACGCAGAGGGTGGTACGTGTATGGAATGAGCTGCCAGAGGAAGTGATGGAGGTTGGTTCAATTGCAATATTTAAGAGGCATTTGGATGGGTATATGAATAGGAAGGGTTTGGAGGGATATGGGCTGTGTGCTGTCAGGTGGGACTAGATTGGGTTGGGATATCTGGGCGGCATGGACGGGTTGGACTGAAGGGTCTGTTTCTGTGCTGTACATCTCTATGACTATGACTGTATGACTCATTTGGGCTGGCACGGTGGCTCAGTGGTTAGCCCTGCTATCTCACAGCACCAGGGCCCTGGATTCCGTTCCACCCTCGGGTAACTGTGAAGTTTGCATATTCTTCCCATGTCTGTGTGGGTTTCCTCTGGGTGTTCCAGTTTCCTCCCACAGTCCAAAGATGTGCAGGTTAGGTGGATTGGCCATGCTAAATTGTTCATAGTGTCCAGGAATGAACAGATTAGGTGGATTAGCCATAGGAAATGCAGGGTTACAGTGATATGGTAGGGATGTGGATCTTTTGGGGATGATCTTTGGAGGGTCAGTACAGACTCAAGGGCTGAATGGCCTGCTTCCATAGGGATTGTTTGGCTGGAAGCAGGTAGCTTGTCCCTAATGTCTCCGCTATAGCTGGAATGTCTATACAATGCAGGGGCTTCAGAATTTTCTAGAAACACAATCATGTGATCAGCCTTGACCATTTTGAATTCAACGGTGTTTTCTGTTTTTAAAGAAACAGAATTTTAAATTAAAATAAAGAGATTACAATTTTCTTTGGGATTTCTCCTTATGCCCCGCCCCCCCCACCCACTGTGATCACTACCCCTATCATTAATTTCTCCACCACAAACTTCTTATGAAAACTGATTTCCTTCAACCCACTCTCCCTTGTCCCTTGGAGATTTCTTGTATTTTCCTCAGTAAAGAGTATTTTTTAATTTATTCACGGGACGAATAATTTATTTATTTCCCATCCCTAATCCCCTCAGTTAAAAGTTGACCCCATTGCTGTGGGTCTGGAGTCACTTGTTGGCCAGACCAGGTAATAATGGCAGTTTCCTTTCTTAAGTGATATTAGTGAACCAGATGGGCTTTTTCCAAACAGCTACCTAGTTTCACAGCAATCATTAGCCACTTATTTCCAGATTTTTATTGACTTCAAATTCTGCCATCTGCCGTGGTGGGATTCAAACCCAGATTCCCTGGGTCTCTGGATCAATAATCTATCAATAATACCATTAAGCTTAGTGCTGGTGAGAGGGAGTTCCAGGATTTTGACCCAACAACACTGAACAGACAGCGATATATTTCTCAGTCAGGATGGTGAGTGGCTTGGAGGGGAATTTGCAGGTGGGTAGTGTTCCCATGTATCTGCTGCCCTTTTCTCCCAAGCGTTAAAGGTCATGGATTTGGAAGGTAATGTCGGAGGAGCCTTAGAGAGTTACTGCAATATATATTGTAGATAGTACACACTCCTGTTACTGAGCATCGGTGGTGGAGGGAGTGGATGATTGACTCCATGTGTACAATCAGGCAGCTGCTTTGTCCTGAGTGGTGTCCAGTGTTATGGACCAGATGAGGCCCTACCTCCATCAATGTATTGTAAGGAGATAGCCTAAATCCTAACTTTTTATTTATATAAAGGCAAGTGTAAGGTGTTGTGTTCCAGATGTAAATTGATTGCTCCACAGCCAGGCTTTAATCAATACATACTTCATTCTTACAATGTAGTCAAAGTACATTGTAAGTATTTGAATAACTATTGAAATACATAACAAAATATTTTAAGTTTGACCAATGAGAGCCGATGGAAATTATCTATGTGGACTTCAAGAAGGCCTTTGACAAGGTGCCACACAGGAGGTTGCTGAATAAGATAAGGGCCATGGTGTTAGAGACAAGGTATTAGCATGGATAGAAGCCTGGCTGTGTGGCAGAAGGCAGAGAGTGGGGATAAAAACGTCCTTCTCAGGATGGCAGCCGGTGACAAATGGTGTTCCACAAGGGTGGGCCGAATTTCCATCGTGGGCCGAAGGGCCTGTTCTTTGCTGTATTGTTCTATGTTAAGGGTCAGTGTTGGGACCACAACGTTTCACTTCATACATTAACAAGCTAGATAAAGAAACTGAGGGCATTCTGGCTAGGTTTGCAGAAGGTGGGAAAGTGAGAGGTCATGCACTTTGGCAGGAAGGATAGAGGCATGGACTATTTTCTAAATGGGGAGAAATTCAGAAACCTGAAGTGCAGAGAGACTTGGGAGTTTTAGTCCAGAATTCTCTCAAGCTTATCTTGAAGGTTGAGTCAGTAGGAAGGCAGTACAATGATGGCATTTACTTTGAGAGGACCTGAATATAAAAGAAGGGATGTACCTCTGAGACTCTGTAAGGCTCTGGTCAGACCACATTCGGAGTATTGTGCGCAGTTTTGAGCCCCATATCTCAGGAAGGATATGTTCTTGGAGTGTGTTCAAAGGAGGTTCTTGAGAATGGTCCCAGGAATGAAAAGCTTAACATATGAGGAATGTTTGAGGGCTCTGTGTGTATACTCTGAGTTTAGAAGGATGAGGGGGATCTAATTGAAACATACATATACTGAATGGCTTGGACAGAGTGAATGTTGGGATGATGTTTCCCTTGGTAGGAAGACGAGGGCACAGCCTTAGAGTAAACAAAGAACAAAGAAAATTTACAGCCCAAGAACAGGCCCTTTGGCCTTCCAAGCCTGAGCCGATCCAAATGTACTGTCTAAATCTGTCGGTGAATTCATAAGCATCTGTATCCCTCTGCTCCCCACTTACACATGCATTTATCCAGATGCATTTTAAATGAATCTACCCTGCCTGCCTCAACCACCTCTGCTGGGAACGCGTTCTAAACGCCCACCACCCTCTGTGTGAAGTACTTGCTGCGTGTATCCCCCTTAAACTTTCCATCTCTCACCTTGAAGCGTGACCTCTTATTATTGAATCCTTCACCCTGGGACAAAGCTTGTCTCTATCCACCCTGTCTATACCCTTCATGATTTTGTAAGTCTCAATCAAGTCCCCCCTCAATCTCCTTTTTTCCAGTGAAAATAAACCTAACCTACTCAACCTCTCTTCATAGCTAGCACCTTTCATACTAAGCAACATCCTTGTATATTTCCCTCCCACCCCTTTCCGCCTTCCGCAAAGACTGTTCCCTCTGTGATTACCTGGTCAGGTCCACGCCCCCCCACAACCCACCCTCCCATCCTGGCACCTTGCCCTGCCACCGCAGGCATTGCATAACCTGTGCCCACACCTCCTCCCTCATCTCCATCCAAGGCCCTAAAGGAGCCTTCCACATCCATCAAAGTTTTACCTGCACACCCATCAATATCACTTATTGTGTCCATTGCTCCCGATGCGGTCTCCTCTACATTGGGGAGACTGGACGCCTCCTAGCAGAGCGCTTCAGGGAACATCTCTGGGACACTCGCATCAATCAACCACACCGCCCTGTGGCCCAATATTTCAACTCCCCCTCCCAATCTGCCGAGGGCGTGGAGGTCCTGCGCCTCCTTCACCGCTGCTCCCTCACCACCAGACGCCTGGAGGAAGAACGCCTCGCAATAATGGTAGGTGCCTTCAGGGAGGAGAACACAGATGAGGAAAACTACTAAACTTATAAATAAACAATTTAAATAGAATTGAGCTGAATAAATATACCTACACGAATCATATGCTAATAAACAACACACACATCCTTCATTAAATTTCTTTCTTGATCAAAAAATAAATTATATATGAGGAGCACAAACAGCACACATCACTTTGGGGTACAATTGTAGACTCAATATACAAATTTAATGTTATTTTAGCATCTTAAAGAAGTCAGATAAGCACTTATTCCAAATAGATTTTGTCAATAAATTATATGGCATCTCTCAGTTTAATGATAAATTCCACGTGTACAATGTTTAAAAGTGTGGTGCTGGAAAAGCGCAGCAGGCCAGGCAGCATCCGAGGCGCAGGAGAATAGACGTTTCAGGCATAAACCCTTCTTCAGGAATCTGGATTCCTGAAGAAGGGCTTATGCCCGAAACGTCGATTCTCCTGTTCCTGGATGCTGCCTGACCTGCTGTGCTTTTCCAGCAACACATTTTCAGCTCTTATACTCAATACCCCGTCCGATGAAGGCAAGCATACCATGTGCCTTCTTGACCACTGTATCCACCTGTGCAGCAACCTTCAGGGTACAATGGACCTGCGCTCTCAGATCTCTCTGCTCATCAACCTTTCCCAAGGCTCTTCCGTTCATTATATAATTCGCTCTAGAATTAGACTTGCCTAAATGCATCACCTCACATTTGTCTGGATTGAAAGCCATCTGCCACTTTTCCGCCCATCTCTCCAGTTTACCTATATCCTCCTGTATTCTCTGACAGTCCCTTATGCTTTCTGCTACTCCACTTGCTGATCATACCAATAGTGCCCTCGTCTACATCATTTATGCATATTACAAACAACAGTGGCCCCAGCACTGACCCCTGTGGAACACCGCTGGTCACCTTTCTCCATTTCGAGAAACTCCCTTCAACTACTACTCTGTCTCCTGTTGCTCAAACAGTTCTTTATCCTAGAAGGGAAGAGAACCTTCTTCAGCCAGAGAGTTGTGCATCTACGGAATTCACTGCCACAGAAGGCTGTGGAGGCCAGGTCATTGAGTATATTTAAGATTGCAATAGATAGGTTCTTGATTGTTAAGGGGCTCAAGGGTTACGGGGAGAAGGCAGGAGAGTGGGATTGAGAAACTTGTCAGCCATGATTGAATGCCGGAGCAGACTCAATGGGCTGAGTGGCCTAATTTTTGTTCCTATCTGGTATTGTCTTACGGTCTAACCACTAATCAGCAACTGTTCCAAAATAGGCAGCAAACCATCTCCTCGTGGGTCTGTTCCTGGGCCTGGCCAAAAACAGGTCCAGGCAGCGGGCCATGGAGGGGGTCGTCATGGCCGATTGTCTGCTCCTCTTCCGTGGCTACGTTTGGGCCCAGGTATCCCTAGAGAAGCAGTAAGCGGTATCTACCAACACCCTCGAGGTTTTCGGGGAGAGGTAGGCACCGCAGGGCGTGGAGTATTTTATTTCCCTTGCTAACTCTATTTTGATTTAATCCTTACGCTGCCCTTCACTTTTTCATTCACGTCAGCATTGCCCTTGAAGAGAAGGGCACTGCTTGTCACTGGCCACTCAGTGTATCTTTCCTTCCTGGAGCTGGGATATGAATAAAGTTTTCTGCATCAATGATTCACTTTGGAAGGAGCAACAGGAAGGCAGAGTACTGGACTAATGATAAGATTCTTGATTTGGAGATGCCGGTGTTGGACTGGGGTGTGCAAAGTTAAAAATCACACAACACCAGGTTATAGTCCAACAGGTTTAGTTGGAAGCACACCAGCTTTCGGAGCGACGCTCCTTCATCAGGTGGTTGTGGAGGGCTCAGTCCTAACACAGAATTTATAGCAAAAATTTACAGTGTGACGTAACTGAAATTATACATTGAAAAATTGATTGTTTAGCCTTTCATCTGTTAGAATCCAGTCATAGTTTCACTTCTTTCATGTGTTACTCACAAAACCTTTTTTTCAAAAATTTGCATTCTCGGGTTAGCTGTTAACAATGGTGATAGCTAGACCATATGTTGAAGGTGTTAGCCCTCTGTGTTCTCTGTCTATGACCTGATGTTTAGATTGATTCTAATCTAAAAAGTGAGATAACGGAGTTTTCCATAAATTCCTGCAGTTTTTGAGCAAAGTACAATGTAACCCGGCAAGTACAAATTCATCCCACAAAATATATGTGTGATGTGGGTCTTTGTCTGTGTAGTGTGTAGTGTGTAGTGTGTCCGAGCAAAGGCTACGAAAACGGATGAATGGGCACCGCACAACAATCAGCAGACAGGAGGGTTCCCTCCCAGTTGGGGAACACTTCAGTGGTCCAGGACCTTCAGCCTCGGACCTTCGGGTGACCATCCTCCAAGGTGGACTTCAGCACAACATGCACCTCCTCACAGATTTAAGACACTCTGCACTCACTACGCACACGCATGCAATTTCTCACACAACCCCCAACCCAGACAGACACACACACAGACAAAGACCCACATACACATATATTTTGTGGGGTGAATTTGTACATTGTACTTTGCTCAAAAACTGCATGAATTTATGTAGAACTCCGTTATCTCACTTTTTAGATTAGAATCAATATAAACATCATGGCATTGACAGAGAACACAGGGGGCCAACACCTTCAACATATTGTTAACAGCTAACCCGAGAATGCAATCTTTTTTAAAAAAAGGTTTTGTGATTTACACATGAAAGAAGTGAAACTATCATTGTATTCTAACAGATGAAAGGCTTAACAGACAATCAATTTTTCAATGTATAATTTCAGTTATATCACACTAAATTTTTGCTATAAATTCTGTATGTTAGGATTGAGCCCTCCACTACCACCTGATGAAGGAGCGTTGCTCCTAAAGCTAGTATGTTTCCAATTAAACCTGTTGGACGATAACCTGGTGTTGTGTGATTTTTAACTTGGTAAGATTCTTGGAGTGTAGATGAGCAGAGGGATCTTGGTTTCCACGTACATAGATCCCTGAAAGTTGCTACCCAGGTTGATAGGGTTGTTAAGAAGGCATACAGTGTGTTAGCTTTTATTAGTAGAGGGATTGAGTTTCGGAGCCATGAGGTCATGCTGTGGCTGTACAAAACTCTGGTGCGGCTGCACTTGGAATACTTGGTACAGTCCTGGTCTCTGCATTATGGGAAGGATGTGGAAGCTTTGGAAAGGGCTCAGAGGAGATTTACTAGGATGTTGCTTGATTTGGAGGGAAGGTCTTACTAGGAAAGGCTGAGGAACTTGAGGTTGTTTTCATTAGAGAGAAGATTGAGAGGTGATTTATTTGAGACATATAAGATAATCAAAGGGTTAGATCAGTGAGAGCCTTTTTCCTCAGATGGTGATGGCTAACCTGAGGGGGCATAGCTTTAAATTGAGGAGTTTTATATATAGGACAGACATCAGAGTAGTTTCTTAGAGAGTAGTAGGGGCTTGGGACGCACTGCCTGCGGCAGTAGTAGACTCGCCAACTTTAAGGGCATTTAAATAATCTTTGGATAAACATATGGATGAGAACGGAATAGTGTAGGTTAGATGGACTTCAGATTGGTTTCACAGACAACATTGAGCTCTGAAGGGCCTGTACTGTGCAGTAATGTTCTAAGTTCTATGTTTCTTCAATGTGTCCTATACGTACATGCACATGACATGGGTGCTGTGGAGAAATAAGTGCTACTGTTGTTTGGCAGTCGTGTAGGGGACTTTTAAGAAAAAAAATCACCAAGAGATGCAGAATCCATTTAGTTCAGGGGATTAATTCTGAACTGGCTGGCTGCAACCAGTTTGTTACTGTGGAGAAAATTCTGTGTCTTATGATCCTGCCACTGTTGGACTATAACCTGGTGTTGTGTGATTTTTAACATTGTCCACCCAAGTCCAGCACCTCCTCATCATGAAAAAAAAAGCCAGCATCCTTTAAACACGGCCTTTGCCAAAAATACAATTTAGCAAAACTCACATGCTGTCTCTCTCCAGTCCAGAAGAAAGAAGCAAGCTGTGTTTTTTGATCTTTGAGAGGAAATCGCTTGTCTAACAGTTCACTCCAGCAGCTTACTGCAGCCAGCAGACCTTCAACAAACTAAAGCAAAACCGAAAGACTTTGTGAATCTGTGTGAGCCTGACCCCGGCCCATTTATGATTCTTTTATCTCATTTTAACAGAGAAACACCCAGGGAGTACTCCGAAGCTGTTTACTAACTGCCTGTCTGAAGCAGGTATTCCTGCACCTTTGTGACCACACCTCTCTACAGGAGAAACAGGAGAGAACATCTTTCTCTTAAAAGGCACAGTCTTGTCACCCAAGCTCCTTATGTGTTGGAGCTGCACTTATCCAGACAAGTAGGAAATATTCCACTACACTCCTAATTCATGCCTTGCAGATGCTTGATACACTTTGGGGAGACTCAGTGCACGATTCCTAGCCTCTGACCTGCTCTTGTGGGTGCAGTAGTTATATGTCTGGTCCATTAGAGTTCTGGTCAATGGTAACCCCCAAGGCTGTTATTCGTGGGGCTTATGGTAATGTTACTAATTGTAATCCAGATCCCCAGGCTATTGTTCTGGGGATATGGATTTGAATTCCTGCCATGGTAGATGGTGAAATTTGAAATTTAAAGAAAACGTATTTTAAAGCTGGCCTAATGATGACCCACTGTCACTGGTTCATTAAAGTCCTTTCAAGAAGGAAATCTGCCATCTTACCTGATTTGGTCTAATGTGACTCCAAACCCACAGCAATGAGGATGATTCCTAACTGCTCTCTGAGCAATTAAGAATGGGTAATACATACTGACAACCCAGGATCAATGAAAAACGTTAGTGATGGCAATGTTTATATGTCAAGGGATGATGGTTAGAACATAGAACAATACAGCATAGAACAGAGCCGTACGGTCTCAAAGTTGCACCGACTTGTGAACTAATCTAAGCCCATCCCCCTACTCTATCCCATCATCATCCATGTGCTTATCCAAGGATTGTTTAAATCTCCCTAATGTGGCTGAGTTAACTACATTGGCAGGTAGGGCATTCCAAGCCCTTACCACTCTCTGATTAAAGAACCTGCCTCTGACATTGTCTTAAATCTATCACCCCTCAATTTGTAGTTATGCCCCTTTGTATAAGCTGACATCATCATCCTATGGAAAAAGACTTTCTCTGTCTACCCTATCTAATGCTCTGATCATCTTGTATGTCTCTATCAAATCCTCCCTTAGCCTTCTTCTTTCCAATGAGAACAGAGCCAAATCTCTCAGCTTTCCTCATAAGGTCTTCCCTCCAGACCAGGCAACATCCTGGTAATCTCCTCTGCACCTTTTCCAATGCTTCCACATCCTTCCCAAAATATGGCGACCAGAACTGTACACAATATTCCAAGTGTGGCCACACCAGCGTTTTGTATAGTTGCAGCATGATATTGTGGCTCCGGAACTCAATCCCTCTACCAATGCAACCTAACGCACCGTATGCCTTCTTAACAGCACTATCCACCTGGGTGGCAACTTTCAGGGATCTATCATCCACACTACCAGGAATCTTTCCGTTGACCCAGTACTCTGCCTTCCTGTTATTCTTCCCAAAGTGAATCACCTCACATTTAGCTGCATTGAACTCCATTTGCCACCTCTCAGCCCAATTCTGCAGTTTATCCAAGTCCCCCTGCAACCTGTAACATTCTTCCAAACTGTCCACTACTCCACCGACTTTAGTTTCGTCTGCAAATTTACTAACCCACCCACCGATGCCTGCGTCTAAGTCATTTATAAATATGACAAACAGCAGTGGTCCCAAAACAGATCCTGTGGCATACCATTAGTAACCGGACTCCAGGCTGAATATTTTCCATCAACCACCACTTGCTGCCTTCTTTCAGAAAGCCAGTTTCTAATCCAAACTGCTAAATTACCCTCAAACCCATGCCTCTGCATTAGATTCTCTCATGCTGAAGAAGATCATAGAATATGGGAGCAGAAGTAGACCATCCAGCCCATCAAGTCTGCTATATCATTCAATTAGATCATGGCTGACCAATAATCCTCAACTCTATTTTCCTGCATTACCCTTGAATCTCTTACTGATTAAAAATCTGTCTATCTCTGCTTTGAATGGATGTAAGGGCCCAGCCTATACAGCTCTCTCTGCGATGACGAATTTGACAGATTCACTATGCTCTGATAGACAAAACATGCTTCTCATTTCTGTCTTAAATGGGTGACCCCTTACTCCAAGCTGATACCCTCTGACCTTAGAGTCTCCCACAGTGAGTAACTACTTCTCCGCATCCACCCTGTCAAGATTCCTCAGGGTTGTACATGTTTCAGTGAGGTCACCTCTAAATACCAATGAGGCACAAGCCCAACCTATTCAACTTCTCCTCATGAGAAAACCCCTTCATAACCAGAGGAGAAAGTGAGGTCTGCAGATGCTGGAGATCAAAGTTGAAACTTTATTGCTGGAACAGCACAGCAGGTCAGGCAGCATCGAGGGAACAGGAGATTCGACGTTTCGGGCACAGGCCCTGAAGAAGGGCCTGTGCCCGAAACGTCGAATCTCCTGTTACCTCGATGCTGCCTGACCTTCATAACCAGAAGCAAACAAGTGAGCCTTTTCTGGACTGCCTACAATGCCAATATATTATTGCTTTAATAAGTGGTCCAAACCAGTTCACAGTATTCTAGCTGCAGTTTGTGTAGTTTAAGCAAAACCTTCCCTAACTTTTATACTCCATTACCTTTGAAATAAAGGGGCAACATTCCATTTGCCTTCCCTATTACCCACTGAGCTTGTGTGCTAGCGTTTTATGATTCATTGACAAGGATTACCCAGTCCCTCTGATCTGTAGCTTCCTGCAATCTTTCTCAATTTAAATAATTTTCAGTTCTTCTTGTTATGGGTGTACTGTACCTTTAAGAGAGTTACAAGCAACCGAACAACCTGACAGTACCAAGTGTTCTGAAAAACGATATAATGCAACCTTTTGGTCGAACAGTTAGGGTAGCTGGTTACCTGGAGACAAAAACAGATTTGAATTAGGCCAATCAGTTTAAATTATGCCCTGAAAAATACCAAGCTCCAATCCGATTTGAATTGAGTATATTGACAACCTTAAAAGCCAATGACACAATCTAATGCTTTGGGGGTATAAGACTGGAAGAGAGGAGAACTGACAAGCCACCAGCATACAAAGACTGCTCAAAAAATAGCTCTCTTAAAGGTACCTTTATCAATCAGTAACCTGTGAAGCAGAATCTTTGAGAGAAAGTGAGGGCTGCAGGTGCTGGAGATCAGAGCTGAAAATGTGTTGCTGGAAAAGCGCAGCAGGTCAGGCAGCATCCAAGGAACAGGAGAATCGATGTTTCGGGCATAAGCCCTTCTTCAGGATCCCCAAGAAGGAGAAAAGAAGACAGCAAAATAGAGAAGAACCAAAAGCTGCCTGGTTTTGAGATAAGAAGTTTTGGTTTGTAAATCTTAATCAGGATTTTTATTGGACGAGTATTGTAGAGAGGAAAGTAAAAGATAGGTTAGAAGAAGGAGTTGTAAATAGTTGTTAGTTAATTATTCTCTGTTATACTTTAAGAAATAAAGTTGTTAATTTTACTTTATATAGTTCTTGGCCTCTCAAATTTTCACACATTGCTGCATGGGATAAGTCTTTTCTTTGTTGCTGGTTTAAATTAAGCAGGAGGGTTTATCCCATATCGGAACAGTTTGGGGCTTGATGCTGGGATTTGAACAGTTTGGTGGCTTTTGTCTGCAATTTGAATGATTTGGGTCTTGGATTTGTGATTTGAACTGTTTTAGACAGATTTGAATGGATTTGGGGATACAAAAAGTCCCAGCAGATTTAAATACTTGCAGGTTAGTTTGCCAGATCTTTAATATAAAATGTAGGTGAGACAAATTGTCTAATTTTGGTGACTTGTGGTTGATTAAATTAAAAGTGAGAGAAATGACTCTCAAAATTGCTAAAGAGGTTCTGGAATTTGAAGATGATTCTCAGATTTGGCAAGAAAGTTTAGAAGGAAAGAAAAAGGCCACACTTTTAGAATTAGCAAAGAAGTTAGAACATAGAACATAGAACATAGAAGAATACAGCGCAGTACAGGCCCTTTGGCCCTCGATGTTGCGCCGATCCAAGCCCACCTAACCTTCCCAGAGAATGCAATCTCCTCCCTTGCTTCCCAGAGATTTAGGTTTAACCAAGGACAAAGTAAAGCTGAAATAGTGAGGGAGTTACTCAAACACTGAGGTGTGTCAGAGAAACAGACAAATGCAGTCGAGGTAGAAACACTTAAATTACAATTGAGGGAAATGGATTCAGAAGATAAAGAGAGAGAGGGAGAGAGAAAGAGAGGAAAAAGAGAGAGAGAGAAGGTTCTTGGCTGAGCAAAGAGAAAGAAGAAAGGGAGAGTGAAAGAGAGAGAAAAATGTGAGACAGGAAAAAGAAAGAGAGAGAAAGTTCTTAGCTGAGCAAAAAGAGAGAGAATTTGAACTTGAGCAGTTGCGACTTAGTCAGCAAAGTCAAGTTGGAGATGGAGATTAAAGAGAAGGTAGTGATATATATAAACATGTCAAAACTCTGCTATGTTTTGATGAGAAAGATGTTGAAGTCTTCTTTATTTCATTTGAAAAATTGGCTAGGCAGATGGAGTGGTCTGAGGATTTATGGGTAATGCTAGTTCAGACTAAACTGGTAGGCAGAGGTAACTAGTGAGGTATTTGCCGCACTGTCAGATGATGTGTCAAGAGAGTATGACAAGGTTGAACAAGCTATTTTAAGTGCTTATGAATTGGTACCAGAAGCATATAGACAGTGGTTCAGAAACACAAAGAAGGAATCAGGTCAGACAGATGTTGAGTTCAAAAGAATTAAACATAGTAATTTCGATCGATGGGTGTGTGCTTTGAAAATAGATAGGGTCTTTGAGGCTCTAAGAGAGAATATTCTGCTGGAGGAGATTAAAAACTCACTTCCAGCAATGGTAAGAATTCACGTGGAGGGACAGAAAGTTCAGGAAGTGAGAAGGGCAGCAGAATTAGCAGACAAGTACATGTTGGTGCATAAGACAAGCTTCTGGCCAGAGTTTCATCCTGTGGGGGATAGAAGTTGGGAGAAGGGGAGATCCTACTCTACTAAACCCAGAGCAGAGAGCACTGGGAAGAATTTACCGCAGGATAAAAAAGAAGCCCAAGAGGGTGGAAAGGAGGTGAAAGGCCTCAGGTGTTTTCACTGCGGTAAAGTGGGATACGTAAAGACACAGTGTTGGTCGTTAAAGAAAGGCATTGTGGGAAAAGATGTGGTAAAAGAAGCTAAGCCAGTGGCATTAGTGTCAGTAGTAAAGGAGACCCCAAGGAGAGCTGAGGAGCTGCAGGAGAGTGCACAGCCTAGGCCAGGGCTGGGTATGAAGTTAGTACCTGATCTCTACAAAGAATTTGTCTCTGCGGGTAAAGTTTACTCAGAAAGAACAGGGAGAGAAGGACAAGAAGTTATGATGTTGAAAAATACAGGATCTAACCAGTCACTGATAGTAAGGGATGAGCGAATATGCACTCTTTCTGATTTGTTACCCGAGGGTGTGGTAATATGTGGGATAGATGGACAGAATATCTAAGCTATCCTTAACCTTGTTAGACAGCCTAGCAGTAAAATTTGACCCTTGGTCCGACTGAATCTCTCTGGGTCGCCCATACCGTGTGAAAAAAGCTGCTAACTCCTCTACCAGCTTTTTTGCCTTGATACTCCGTATCAGGTCGGAGTGCCAACTCAAGACTGGGGAAGTTACGGTGGGAGCGATTGACAGAGTGTCCGGTCCAGGAATTCAGTTTGTTCTTGGGAATGATTTGGCAGGATCCAAGGTGGGAGTGACATCCCTTGTTCTGGAGAAGTCCAAGAAAGTCCATGAAACTGAGGAGTTAAAACAGAAATATCCTGGTATTTTCCCAGGCTGTGTAGTACCCAGATCCCACTATCATAAGCCACAGCACGAAGTGAAAAGTAAAGAGAAAGATGAAGGAGTTGAGGTTCAGTTAGCGGACACCCTGTTTGATGTAATGGTGCAGGAAAAACCTGAACAGGCAGAGGGTCAGACAGAAGTGTTTAGTCCTGAAAGGCTAAGAGACTTGATAAAAGATATATATGTGGATGCATACTCCAAAAAGGAGGCAGAGAATATTCCGGAAGGTTATTATCGGGAAGATAGAATCCTCAGGCGGAAATGGAGACCATGGCAGGTTAATGCAGAGGAGAAATGGGCTGAACTGCACCAGATTATGTTGCCGATAGCATACAGACAGGAAGTGTTACAGGTATCTCGTGAACTACCTGTAGGAGGTCACCTAAGGGTACGAAAGACTCAGGCTAAGGTACAAAAACATTTTTATTGCCCTGGAATGCACAAGGATGTGGTTAACGTTTGTCATACATGTCATGCATGCCAAATGGTAGGTTTCCCACAGGCGATAATAAAACCAGCCCCTTTGCTGCCAATTCCCACATTTGAAGAACGTTTCACACGGGTTATAATTGATTGTGTAGGTCCCCTCCTGAGAACTAAAAGCGGGAACCAGTACTTGTTCACCATAATGGATGTGTCTCCCAGATTTCCGGAGGCAATTCCATTACAGAGTATCAAAGCAAAAAGCATAGCAGAAGAGTTAGTAGCTTTCTTCACACGGTATGGGCTACCCAGAGAGAGACCCTTGGGTCAAATTTTACTGCTAGGCTGTTTAAGAAGGTGATGGATAGATTAGGTATACAGCACTTTAGATCCAGTGGGTATCATCCTGAATCCCAGGAAGCCTGAGAAAGGTGACATCAGACCTTGAAGACCATGTTAAGAGAGTACTGTCAGGATTACCTGAATGATTGGGATAAAGGTATCCCATTCGTATTGTTTGCCATTAGAGATGTCCCAAATGAATCTACTCAGTTCACTCCCTTTGAGTTGATATTCGGTCATGACGTGAGAGGCCCTTTGAAACAAATTAAAGAAAAATTAACAGCACCAAAATCGGAGATCTCACACTGAGACTATGTAATGGAGGTGGAGAAGAGATTAAATTGAGTAGGTGAGTTAGCTAAACAGCACCGAAAGAGGGCACAGTGTAAAATGAAGCAGGTGGCAGATAAAAGTTCTGAGACCTGGACATTTTCCCAAGGGGATGATGTATCAGCACTGTTACCAGTGATAGGAGATCCCTTCAAAGCCAGGTTTAGTGGTCCCTGTTAAATTGAGAAAAAGTTGAGTCAGGTGAACTATTGTTAAAGATGCCAGATCGATTAAAAAAGGTATCGAGTATGTCATAGAGAGAAAGAACTAGAGAAACAGTTGTTAGTTACTGTCCCACAGAGTGAGGAATCAAATCCAGATGATGTAGATTTTGAGGTGCCTCAAAACAGATTAAAAAATGAAGAAGTCCTTGAGGAGTGGGATAGGTCAGTAAGCTTTCTGTCTCAGGAGCATAGAATGCAGTTGAAAGATTTGTTATTACAGTACAAGGGCATAGAATGCAGTTGAAAGATTTGTTATTACAGTACAAGGACATATGTAAGAATCAGATGGGGAGGACGAATACTATTGTCCATGAAG
>NC_057716.1:106417172-106425592 GCF_004010195.1 Chiloscyllium plagiosum
CTCTTGCATTGCCCTGGCACTGATCCTATTAGCAGTCGCATTAATAGGAAGGTGGTTTGGAATTGCTTTCTTGATACTGGTTGAATCTTGAAAGGACTTGCCTACAGTAGTGCACTGCAGAAATTCACCAAAGATCCTCACACAGCACCTTCCAAACCCACGACCACTTCCATCTAGAAGGACAAGGGCAGCAGATACATGGGAACACCACCCCCTGCAAGTTCCCCTCCCAACCACACACCATCCTGACTTGGAAATATATCGCCGTTCCTTTACTGTCATTGGGTCGGAATCCTGGAATTCCCTCCCTAAGGGACATTGTGGGTCAACCCACAGCACATGGACTGCAGCGGTTCAAGAAGGCAGCTTACCCCCACCTTCTCATGGGCCAACTAGGCTCGGGGTAATAAATGCTGGGCTCAGCCAGTGTGCAGAAAGAAAACTAATAATGTGTTCCTTTGAATTTAAAAGATTAACATTATTTGATTTAGTTTCAGAGATAACTCCTGGTTAATAGCTATTCAAAATGTACATACTGTAGCATATGTATAATAAATATTTGATTTAATCTCTGACTATTGCCCTGATGTACTTATGTAAGGTATTATTTGGTTGGATAGCACAGAAAACAGAACTGTTCACTGTACCTCAGTGCGTGTGACAATAATAAATCAAACCAAATTCTTCCACCACTGAAATGAGATAACTTGGACAATGTCAGATTACTGCTTGTCTGAGCTTGCTTAGTGCAAATTGAGTGCCAACAGAGAATATTTCCCTGGCTGCTGGAACACAAGCTTTAGATGTTGAACTAGGCTACGGGTGGTTTTGATTAGATTAGATTACTTACAGTGTGGAAACAGGCCCTTCGGCCCAACAAGTCCACACCAACCCTCTGAACAGCAACCCACCCATACCCCTTCATTTACCCTTTCACCTAACACTGCAGGCAATTTAGCATGGCCAATTTACCTAACCTGCACACCTTTGGACTGTGGGAGGAAACCGGAGCACCTGGAGGAAACCCACGCAGACACGGGAAGAATGTGCAAACTCCACACAGACAGTTGCCCGAGACGGGAATTGAACCCGGGTCTCTGGCGCTGTGAGGCAGCGGTGCTAACCACTGTGCCACTGTTTCATCCCTTTACACTGAATCTAACTATCTCAGCTTTAAATAAATACAAGGACACTGGCCCCTCCAAGCTCTCTGTGGTAAGGAGTTTTAAATGGAGGTGAGTAATATTAGGGCCATTGGTTGAAGAGACATGATAACTTGCGTTAGGAAGAACTGTCAGCAATCGGGCTTTTCATTGGGTAGTAGCGGATCGTCCGCACGATTAAGGACTCCAGAGTGAGGTGTAAAAGTCTTGTCTATTGAGAGATTCTGGCCAATCAGAATTCAGCACCATTTCATTGCTCAGCAGTGCCAGAGTATGTGGTTACTGTTGGTACTACAGCCAGCTCAGGCCCAGAATCACCAAGAGACCCAGACACAGGGTAAGACCATTAGAAATAGGAGCAGGAGTAGTCCATTCAGCCCCTCAAATCTGCTTCACCATCCAATATTCCTCACATCCACTTTCCTTCCTTTTCCCTGTAACACTCGATTCCCAGAGAATCAAGAATCTAACTATCTCAGCTTTAAATAAATACAAGGACTCTGGCCCCTCCATGCTCTCTGTGGTAAAGGGTTCCAAACCTTTGAGAGAAGAAATTGCTACCCATCTCCGTCTTAAATTGGTGCCTCTTCTTTCCCCAGTGACTGAGGGGACAGGGAAGGTAGCAAGGGTAGGGAGTCACTGCCAGAGCTCTCAATCAGACATTGAGTGACTGACATAACAGGATTACCTGGAGGCCTGTAAGCAAATCCCACACAGTCAACTTCCTCACACACTGCTGGGGGTGAGTGTCAGTGCCAGGGGAATGAGGCTTTTAGCTCATTATGCGTTGTCCACTTTAAGGGTCTCACTTGTCACTGGGTCAAGAAAGTGATCCCTAGTTGTAATGAGGCAGTGATGAGATTTAAATTCCCCAATCACCAGATAATCGTGAGGCAGAGGAATAGATTACACCCTTTCCACCGAATCACAGAGTGTGAGGGTACAGAAGGAAGCCAGTCAGTCCACTGAGCCTGCAACAGCTCTTCAATGATTATTACCAGATGTTGATTTCCTACACCTTCCACATAACCCTACACATTGTTTCCATTTAAATAACCATCCATGGCCCCTCTTAGTGTCTCAATTGAACTTGCCTCCATATTTCCTGGCAGTGCGTAACTACCCACTGGGTAACAAGATATTTTTTGTGAGTTTTGAGAAGATTTGTAGCTCAGGTTGAAATGAAACCCATTTCACCACAGGAAGTAACATCACCACAGGAAATCATATCACCAACCCAATGAAACCCAAACATATAAATAGAAAGGAGGAATTTTCAGCATTGTTTTGCCTGAGGCCCCCTGAAGATGTTACCTAGTAGGGTGACGAAACTTCTGGAAATGAACCTTCCAGCTCAGCGAGCAAACCTACATCCAAAGTATTTTTAGTTTTAATTTCATTGGTCTGACCCATTTAGCACGGTGATAGTACCACACAACACAGTGCAATGTATTCTCAATGTGAAGGCGGGACTTTGTCTCCGCAAGGACTGTGCAATGGTCACTCTTACCGATACTGTCATGGGCAGATACTCTGCAGCTGGCAGATTGGTGAGGATCAGGTCAGGTATGTTTTTCCCTCACCAGCTGCCACAGACTCAGTCTAGTAGCAACGTCCTTTAGGACCCAACCAGATCGATCAGTAGTGCTGCTGCTGAGCCACTCTTGGTGGTGGACATTGAAACGCGTTCCATTATTTCTTGATATTGTGAGAAGTAAATTAATTTTACAACCAGCTTCAACCAGAACTGACACGTGGATGGTCAAGTTCTGATGTTGAGCACCTTTACAGGAAACACTGAGGGTAACGAGGTCTCCAAACATACTCTGGGTGGGAGACTTCAATGTCCATTTAAACAACGGAATAATACAGCTGCAATGAGAATGTGGCGGTGAGCTGCCTTCTTGACTGTGCAGTTCTTTGTGTATAGGGACACCCTCAGGGATCTTAGGGAAGGTGTCCCAGGATTCTGACCCAGTGACACTGAAGGAATGGCAGTGTATATCCAAGTCAGGATGGTGAGGGGCTTGGAGGGGAACTTGCAGGGGGTGGTGTTCCCATGTAATTGCTGCCCTTGTCCTTCTAGATGGAAGTGGTCGTGGGTTTGGAAGGTGCTGTCTGAGGAGCTTTGGCGAATTTCTGAAGTGCATCTTGTAGATGGTACACACTGCTGCTGCTGAGCATCGGCGGTGGAGGGAGTGGATGGTTGTGTGGCTGGTGGATGTGTGCTAATCAAATGAGCTGTTTTGTCCTGGATACAGTATAATCCTAATAAACAGACGAGGTACTATTCATTGAGTTTGTGTTTTGCTGTTATGGAGCCCACATGACCTTGATCTAAGATTAAAACATGATTATTATCATAGTCACGCATGGCACTTTTTTGTAACCTAAACTGCCATCAAAGACTGAGAAACTGCAGCATTATTTAAGATAGGCAAGAGAGAAAAATTACAGACTGCCGGTCTGTCATCTGTTGTGGGGAAGTTATTAGAATCTATAATTAATAACACAGTAACTGAGCACTTAGAGAAATTCGAGTTGACTAGAGAAAGCCAGCATGAAGTGCAGACATATCTCACAAACCCTTGTGAATGTTTTGGAGGAAGGAACTACAGTGGTAGGTTGGGAGAATCACAGAATTGTTCCAGTGCAGAAAGAGGCCGTTTGGCCCATCACAAGCACCCTGAATGACCATCTCACTCAAAAGCCATTCTTCTGACTTCTTCCTGTGACTCTGCATATTGTTCCTTTTCAAGTAATAGTCTAACATCTGTAGATGTAGTGTTATGGTTTGCAGAGAAATTTAGTAAGGTCCTGCTGAAATAAGTTCCCAGGGTCGGTATCTCATCACCAAGTCACCCTTTATTTACACAGGGAGAGGCCCTGACATGATCCAGCTCCCTCAGAGCCAGCTCTCAGGGTGAGCAGAACCCTGACTCTAGTTCCGAGCTGTACATCTCTATGACCCTATGACTCCTGTTTATATCTGTCAGCCAGGGCTCCCTGATTAACAACCCCAGTCAGGGAACTCATATTCTATGAGGTCCACCTGGCTCACCTTGTTTCAGTCACTCCATGACATGAACACCTTAAAATACTGACCAGAAATTGGCTACGTGTTGGAAGACAGAGAGTAAGAATAATGTGTGCATTCTCAAATGAAAGGGAGCCACTCGTTATGTAACACGGGGTCTGTGGTGGGAACGTATATAACTCACTGTCTATACTCATACTTGGTTTTTGCCCAGTTTTGATTGGTCAGCCTAAGCAGCATATCATAATCTTTTTAAAGTAAATTATTTCATTGGGTAAAGATGGCATTGTTACCTAACCTTAATTGCACCTGGAGCAAGTGGTTAGACCATTTCACAGGGTAGTTAAGAGTTAACTACAATATCTTTTCCTAACCCCATAAACAAATTGCTAGCACAGCTCCCTTATTTTTTAACATGGTTTCCTTAAATGCCTAATCTGCAACCTTCTGGAGAATTGCTCGTTCACGTTAAGCCACTCAGCACTGCTTTCTGCCTTTCTGTCCTTCTGTCCTGACTGTTTCTGAGATTGCCAAATGTTATTGCTTTTGTTACAGTCCTGTTTGACCTGCTTTTTTTCTGAAAGAAGCCTGTACACACTCTGCCTGATCTTTAGGCAGTTCTATCTTTTTGGCTCCATACATTATCATACACCTTATTGCTAGGCAACAGCAGTTCGTTTTTCTCTTCGACACTTCTAATGCACTGAACTGTTCACCTCGAGTGCTACTAGAGGGCTATAAATCCTCATTAAAAATACATATATTAACAATAAATTCAAGAAGTGAAATGACAGTGACAGCCCTTGACATCAAGGCAATATTTAACCGAGTGTGGCCTCAAGGAGCCCTAGTAAAACTGGAATCAATGGGAATCAGGCAAACACTCTGCTGGTTGGAGTCATACCTGATACATAGGAAGATGGTTGTAGTTGTTGGAGGTTAGTCACCTCAGCTCCATGACGTCTCTGCAGGGGTACTTCAGGGTAGTGTCCTAGGACCAACCATCACACACGACGGAAATCTAAAGGAAAGATAATACTATGTGTGTTATTCCACTTTACATCAGACTTCATCTGAGACATTCAAGAGGGAATTGGATGATTATTCGGATAGAAATGGTGACCAGGGATCAGGGGAAAAGACAGAAGTTGGTCCGAGGGAACAGAACAGCTGCAGGCATGATTAGCTGAATGGGCTCTTTCTATGCAGGATCTTTGGGAATTTTGTGAACCTTTAGCCTATTACACCCTGATGTATCTTTTTGTGGAATGAGAAATTTTAATTCTCTTATTGAATAATTTAGAATCCTGTATTTAAAGACATACAATTCAAATTAAAATACTAATCTGACTGCAATTTTTTTGGAGGTTTCTTGTTATTTGTGAATGAATTTGATCATGAATAGAGAGAGTATTTTCTGAACTTATCAGCCACAAAGGGATTGGTTGCACTTGAGTATAAATTACTGAGATGTTGGCAGATTAAGTAACAACATTGCTGACGGATTTCCTTGCAGTTAATCAGTTACCAACCATAGAAGAATCAATCCAGTGTTGTGTATGTCACTCTGAGAAATCTGAGCTGATTAGAGAGGGTATACATAGAATTTTAAAAAGTAGGATGCATCAAATAATCTAAAGTGAATATGAGCACTTTAAGTATGTTGATAAATTAGAGGAATGTGTTATAAATCTGTCTACATTGTGTCTCTCTCCATTTCTGTGTCTTTTTGTTTTGTGTTTCTCTCTGCCTCTGTGTGTCTTCTGTTACAGTCAGGGTTGAAGGTGGGGGTGGGGGAGGGGGTCACTGATAGCTTTAGCATCCCACTCTTCCACTGGTCATTCTTCCAAGGTCAATGCAAGAAGAATGTTCCCAATGACCAGGATGGAGGCCCAGAACCAGGGGGTCACAGTCGAGGGATACAGGTGGGCCATTTATGACCGAGATGAGGAGGAATGTCTTCTCCCAGTGAGTGGGGAGCCTGGGGAATTCTTTACCACAGAAAGTGGTTGAAGCCAAAACATTGAAGGTTTTCAAGGAGCAGTTAGATATGGATCTTAGGGTTATAGGTTTGAGGTGAAAGCAGGAACGGGGATGACCGTATTGAATGGCGGAGAAGTCTCAAAGGGCCAGATGGCCTCCTCCTATTTCTATGGTTTATGTTTATATTTCCATATCAAAACAAATTCTATGTTTAACCAGATCCATGATATGGCCAATTATAAGGGATTTAGACTCTATCTACTTTTTTTTAGAAACTATTCAACCAGGCTTCTTTAACCAACAAACAATAATGTGTTTATTACAAACAGGATAAGATAATATAGGATATCTGGTCAGCATGGGCGAGTTGGACAGAAAGGGCTGGTTCCATGCTGCACAACAGTACGACTCTAAATGAAACTTGAACTAACTTGTAAAGATTATTGATAAAAGAAGGATTAGACTGTGCTTGACCGTGCCGCTTAGTGGGCGGCACGGTGGCACAGTGGTTAGCACTGCTGCCTCACAGCGCCTGAGACCCGGGTTCAATTCCCGGCGGGTCGGTGTGGACTTGTTGGGCCGAAGGGCCTGTTTCCACACTGTAATGTAATCTAATATGACACATTTTCTAACATCCCAGACTTAACATGAGGCAAATGCAAGTAATAGACAAAATATGGTCAACCACCTCACACAACAGTACAAATTGCAAACACAATTGAGACAGAGTCTACAGATTTTTCAACAAACCCCTACTGCGTGCAAGATGTTAGTGACACTGTGGGTCACCAAATACTTTAAATTAAAACTTTACAAAGAATATCAATTGTTCACTTTTGGGGACCTGGCCTTGAATTTTCCTCAAGTGCCCCTCCATCATGGACAAACTCAATCCCTGCTCATGTTTTGGGGGTTCACCTTCCTTTCTTGGGACTACAATCCCCTGGATTCTCCAGCACCAACCCACAGAAACCAACGCAGCTCTTCAAAAACTGAGCTTCCGCAAGCAGGCACTGCCCCTTGGCTTTGTTTCCTGAGCTCTCAACTCACACCAGGTAAATACTGTTTGGGGATTTCCTCATCCTCATTCCCAGCTGCCTGGACTGTTAATGACACATGGCTTTTCCAAACTCGACACCTTCCAGGACTTTACTGAACACTAGCTTCAACACTTGGTTATGTCTACTGGCTCTGAAGGTTATGTCCTGAGTTCTTGCTGCATGAGCTCTGCATGTAGCAACATTGAGCCCTAACTACATAAATACCAACGCACCTACCGACTCCTGGAGTCTCTTCCTGAGTTCTGACTGCAAGTGCTCTGAAGTTGCTTTATCAGCAGTAAATCCTAACTGTTAGAGTTAGAGACTGACAGTGATAAAAGCAGTCTCCATGAAGAAACTAACTGTGACACAGGACTGCTCATCAGTAACTCTGGTATTGGTTTGAGTAAAACTCTTGTAACAAGTCTTGCCTTTGCTCTGAGATAGCATTGAATGGGGTGGCACAGTGGCTCAGTGGTTAGCACTGCTGCCTCACAAGACCAGGGATTTGATTCCACCCTCAGGCTACTGTCTGTGTGGAGTTTGCACATTCTCTCCGTGTCTGCGTGGGTTTCTTTGCACAGTTCAAAGATGTGCAGATTACGGTGGATTAGCCATGGGAAATTGCCCATAATGCTCATGGATTGCAGGCTAAGGTGGGTTGGCCAGGAAAAATGCAGGATTACAGGGGTAGGCGGTGGGTATAGGCAGGTTCTTTGGAGGGTTGGTGTGGACTCGATGGGCTGAATGGCCTGTTTCCACCCTGTCGAGATTCTATGAAAGAGTACTTTGGAGGGCAGATTTAGCAAAATTTTGGAACAGTCTACTTGCTGAATGTTACCATGTTCATTGGAGGTTGGCTCCTATGGCACATAAAAAGGAATTTGTTACTCTATGTGTTTCTCTATGGAAAAAAGAATAGAAACATGGACTACTTTCTAAACGGTGAGAAAATTCGTAAAGCCAAAGAACAGAGGGATCTGGGAGTGCTAGTCGAGGATTCTCTAAAGGTAAACATGCAGGTTGAGTCCGTGATTAAGAAAGCGAATGCAATGTTGTCATTTATCTCAAGAGGTTTGGAATATAAAAGCACTGTTGTGCTACTGAGACTTTATAAAGCTCTGGTTAGGCCCCATTTGGAGTACTGTGTCCAGTTTTGGTCCCCACACCTCAGGAAGGACATACTGACACTGGAGC
>NC_057716.1:106429856-106443449 GCF_004010195.1 Chiloscyllium plagiosum
CTCAACCTTTTCCCTTCCTATGTCGTTGGTTCCAATGTGGACAATGACCTCCTGCTGGCCCCTCTCCCCCGTGAGAACATTCTGCACCCTCTCTGAGACATCCTTGATCCTGGCACCAGGGAAACAACACACCATTCTGATTTTGATGTCATACTCTCTTTGGGAGGGAATTCCAGGATTCTGACCCAGCGACAGTGAAGGAATGGGATATATTTCCAAGTCAGGATGGTGAATGGCTTGGATGGGAACTAGCAGAGGCTGGTGTTCCCATATTAAAACTATCCTCCCCCTGTTCAATTCACAGGGGAGGTGATGGAGTAGTGGTAATGTCAGTGGGTCAGTAATCAAGAGGACTCAGCTCCTAATTTGGGAACACCACCATGGCAGATGGCGAAATTTGTACCAATGAAATAGTTAGTTTACTGGTGACCACTGTTGATTGTTGTTAAAAACTTAACTAGTTCACTAATGCCTTTTAGTAAAGGTAACTGCGATTCTTACATAGCCTGGCCTACATGTGACTCCAGACCTACAGCGGCGGTCACTCTTAACTGACCCTACAATGCCACATAGTTCAAGTAACAATTAGTCATGAACAATAAATGCTGGACCAGCCAGTGATGTCCAAATTCCATGAACACATTCTTTGACCATCACATTCTTCCATGGGCTTTCCTCTCCCTACCACTTCCACTTCCAGCTATTTGAGAAGATCACAGCTGATCGTCTCCTCTTCCCAATCCCCTGATAGGAAAGTCTCTATCCACTTATTGATTAAACCTTAGCCTTGAATCTATTCAATGATCCAGGCTCCCCCTGTTCTCTGGGAAAGGGGATTCCAAAAACCGATGGTCTGAGAGAAGA
This sequence comes from Chiloscyllium plagiosum, assembly GCF_004010195.1. Lineage (NCBI taxonomy): Eukaryota > Metazoa > Chordata > Chondrichthyes > Orectolobiformes > Hemiscylliidae > Chiloscyllium > Chiloscyllium plagiosum. The sequence continues at coordinate 106,430,721 of NC_057716.1, forward strand.
AACCTCACCTTATAGAAACACAGAAACATAGAAACTAGGTGCAGGGGTAGGCCATTCGGCCCTTCCAGCCTGCACAACCATTCAATACAATCATGGCTGATCATGCAATCTCAGTATCCCACTCCCACTTTCTCTCCAGACCCCTTGATCCCTTTAGCCCCAGCTCCCTCTTGAATCTATCTAACAAACTAATCTGAACAACCTTCTGTGCAAGAGAATTCCACAGGTTCACAACTCTCTGAGTGAAGAAATTCTTTCTCACCTAAGTCCAGAATAGTTTACCCCTTATTCTTCAACTGTGACCACTCTTTCTAGACTTCCCCAACATCGGGAACATCCTTCCTGCATCTAGCCTGTCCCATTCCATCAGGGATTTATACATTTCTATGTGATTCCCCCTCATTCTTCTAAGTTCCAGTGAGTACAAGCCCAGTCAATCCAGTCTTTCCTCGTACGTCAGTCCTGCCATCCCAGGAATCAGTCTGGTGACTCCCTCAATAGTAAGAATGTCCTTCCTCAGACTAGATTAGAATCCCTAAAGTGTGGGAACAGGCTCTTCGGCCCAGCAAGTCCCCTCTGAAGAGTAACCCACCCAGACCCATTCCCCTACCCTATTATCCCATATTTACCCCTGATTAATGCACCTAATCTGCACAGCCCTGAACACTACGGGCAATTTAGCATGGCCAATCCACCTAACCTGCACATCTTTGGACTGTGGGAGGAAACTGGAGCACCCGGAGGAAACCCACGCAGACACTGGGAGAATGTGAAAACTCCACACAGTCACCCAAGACGGGAATTGAACCCATGTCCCTGATGCTGTGAGGCAGCAGTGCTAACCACTGAGGATCGTGACACACCCTAGGAGACCAAAACAGCAACATTACTCAAGGTGTGCCCTCACCAAGGTCCTGTACAACTGCAGCAAGACATCCTGACTCTGATACTCCAATCCTTCCTCTATGAAGGCCAGCGTGCCATTAGCTTTCCTCACTGCCTGCTGCACCTCACACAGTCACCCAAGACTGGAATTGAACCCATGTCCCTGGTGCTGTGAGGCAGCAGTGGTGAGGCATTGTGACACCCTAGGAGACCAAAACAGCAACATTACTCAAGGTGTGCCCTCACCAAGTTCCTGTACAACTGCAGCAAGACATCCTGACTCTGATACTCCAATCCTTCCTCTATGAAGGCCAGCGTGCCATTAGCTTTCCTCACTGCCTGCTGCACCTGCAGGCCAACCTTCAGCGACTGTTCCACCATGAAACCCAGGTCTCATTGCACCTCACTTTTACCTAACCCACCACTATTCAGATCAGATCGATTCACTCCATGTGATATCAAGAAACGGTTGGAGGCACTGGATACTGTAAAGGTTACGGACCCTGACAACACTCCAGCAATAGTACTGAAGACGTGTGCTCCAGAACTTGCCTCTCTCCGAGCCAAGCTGTTCCAGTCCACTTACAACACTGGCATCTACCTGACAATGTGGAAAATTGCCCAGGTATGTCCTGTACATAAAAAGCAGGACAGATCCAACTCGGCCAATTCCCGCCCCATCAGTCTACTCTCGATCATCAGTAAAGTGATGGAAGGGGTCAGTAACAGAGCTATCAAGCAGCACCTGCTCAGCAATAACCTGCTCAGTGACGCCCAGTTTGGGTTCCCCCAGGGTCACTCAGCTCCTGACCTCATTACAGCCTTGGGTCAAACATGGACAAAAGAGCTGAATTCCAGAGGGGAGGGGAGAGGGACAGCCCTTGACATCAAGGCTGCATTCGACCGAGTGTGGCATCACGGAGCCCTGGCAAAACTGGAATCAATGAGTATTGGAAAACTCTCCAGTGGTTATAGTCATACCTAACACATAGGAAGATGGTTGTTGGAGGTCAGTCATCTCAGCTCCAGGACATCTCTGCAGGAGTCCCTCAGGGGAGTGTCCTAGGGCCAACCATCTTCAGCTGCTTCATCAATGACCTTCCCTCCATGAGAAGGTCAGAAGTGGGAATATTCACCGATGATTGCACAACGTTCAGCACCATTCGCCACTCCTCAGATACTGAAGCAGTCCATGTTCAAATGCAACAAGATCTGGACAATATCCAGGCTTGGGCTGACACATAGCAAGTAACATTCACACCACACAAATGCCAGGCTATGACCATCACCAACAAAAGAAATATAAGCATAATACCTTGGCATTCAATAGCATTACAATATCACTGAAACCCTCACTATTAACATCCTTGGGACTCACCATTGGCCAGGAACTGGACTCGCCACATAAATACAATGTCTACAAGAGAATCCTCAAAGCCTGTTCACCATCTCCAAGGTAGAAGGCAGGAGTGTGATGGAATACTCTCCACTTGCCCTGGATGGGGGCAGCTGCAACAACACTCAAGAAACTCAACACCATCCAGAACAAAGCAGCCCACTTGATTGGCACCACATCCACAAACACTCTCTCCGCTACTCAGTAGCAGCAGTGTGTACCATCTAAAAGATGCACTGCAGAAATTCCACGAGGTTCCTTAGACAAAAATAATTCAAAGAACTGCTGATGCTGAATATTAGAAAAGTTAGATCACATGGGATTCAGGGAGAGTTTGCTAAATGGATACAAAATTGGCTTGATAGTACAAGACAGAGGGTGGTGGTGGAGGGTTGTTTTTCAGACTGGAGACCTATGTCCAGCGATGATCCACAGGGATCGGTGCTGGGTCCACTTTTGTTTGTCATTTATACAAATGTTTTGGATGAGGTTTTAGGAGGCAAGGTTGGTAAGTTTACAACCCTTGGTGGTATAGTGGACAGTGAAGAAGCTTATCTAGGATTGCAAAGAGTTCTTGATCAATTGTGTCAATGGGCTGAGGAGTGGTAGATGGATTTTAATTTGGATAAATACGAAGTGTTGCATTTTGCTATAACAAACAAGGGCAGGACTTATACAGTTAATACTAGGGCCCTGGGGAGTGTTGTTGAATAGAGAAACCTAGTGGTTCACTACATAGTTCTTTGAAATTTGTATCACAGGTAGACAGGATGGTGAAGAAGGTGTTTAGCACACCTGCCTTCATTGTGCAGACCATTGAGTATGGGAGCTAGGACGTTGTGTTGAGATTGTACAGGATATTGGTGAGGCTAAATTCTAGAATGCTGTGTGCAGCTCTGGTCTCCCTGCTACAGGTAGGATGTTATTAAATTGAGTTTAGATCAGAGTGGTGCTGGAAAAGTACAGAACGTCAGGCAGCATCCAAGGAGCAGGAAAATTGACATTTCGGGCAAAAGCCCTTAATCAGGAATTGTTATTAAACTGAAGAGAGTTCAGAAAAGATTTATAAGGATGTTGCTGGGAGTGGAGGGTTTGAGTTATAAGGACGGGCTGAGATCTTTTTCACTGGAGTGTAGAAGGTTGAGGGGTGACTTTACTGAGGTTTATAAAATCATGAGAGGCAGAGGTAAGGTGAATAGCAAATTTCTTTTCCTTAGGGTGGGGGCGTTCAAAACTAGGGGGTATATTTTTAAGGTGAGAGAAGAAAGATTAAAAAGGACCAGAGGGGCAACATTTCCCACAGAGGGTGGTTCATGTGTGGAATTAACTGCCAAAGGAAGTGATAGAGGTGGGTACCCCGTTACATTTAAAAGACATTTGGACAAGTACATGAATAGTAAAGGTTTAGAGGGATATGGCTCAAATGCAGGCAAGTGGGGTTAGTTTGGTTTTGGAAAATTGCTCAGGATGGACTGGTTGGACCATAGGGTCTGTTTCCGTGCTGTATGACTCTATGACTACAGCGTGTTCTGCTATAGTATGACAATTCGTTCTACTGCAACCTCACAAATTGTGCTGTGGAAAACCACTACAGAAAATTGCACTGGAGAAGATCACTAATAGAAAATTGCTATAGCTGTTCAGTTTGCGCTATCCAAAGTGTCCACAATTTGACAATCATGTAATAGCCAATTCACGTTGATGAAAGGTGCATTATTCCGGAATGATCTGTATCTGGAATGGAACCTGATGACCTGAAGAGTCACTGGATTGAAATATTAACTCTCTCCCCACTGATGCTGCCAGACCTGCTGAGTTTCACCAGCAATTTCTGTTTTTGCACCTTAGACTGGTCTTTCCAATCCCACAACCACTTCCATCTAAAAGGACAAGGGCAGCAGATACATAGGAACACCAGCCCCTGCAAGTTCCCCTCCAAGCCACTCACTATCCTGACTTGGTAATATTTCGCTGTTCCCTCAGTGCCATTGGGTCAATAATGGTTGAATTAATAGCCCACCCCTAACTGCACAGAGGTCAGTTAGAAGTCAATCATATTGTTGTGGAGCTGAAGTCAGACCAAGCAAAGACAATAGTTTCATTCTGTAAAGGACATTAGTGAACCAGATCGGTTTTCCTCCAACAATTGACGATGTTTTTATGGTCATCATTAGACTCTTCATTCCAGATTTTTTTAAAAAAGTTGAATTAAAATTCCACCATTTACCTCGGGGGGATTCAACCCTATGTCCCTCCAGAACACTATCTGGGTCTCAGGATTAAAAGTCTGGTGCTGAGAGCACTGGGCCACCACCTCCCTCCACTGTTCGCAATCATTCGAGAAGGCAGCTCCACCTTCTCCAGGGAAGTACAGGTTGGCAATGTTTACATGGCGAGCAACTCCCCAGTCCCATATTGTCAAGAAATGAAACACAATATGAGGGTGGAGAAAAACAAGGGGTTACAATCTTAAAATCTACAAGACAAACCTGTTTACTGGGCATAGTGTTGACAGCAAAGAGAAAAGATGAACTGTGTGCTTGGGTTCCCTACCCAGAAACCATGTGACAGAAATTGGCACTAGTTCTCTGAAACCTAACCTATTCACCAACTTTAGCCGCATCAGAGCAACTGGTTTGACTTCTCTTTAAAATCCATACATTGCGGAGCCTCTGAAAAATTTACCATCCACACCCCACCTCCTCTGATTGCCAGATTTTCTTAAACCACATGGATTGCAGCCAGTCAAGCACAGGGCACAGAACTACTTCCCCCTCCCAGGGGACGGACAATAAGTGGGAGTCCCAGCAATTCCCACATCCTAACAAGGAACTGTCTCTGGCAGCTCATTGTATACATGCACCACCCTCTGTCTGAAAAGGTTGCCCATTAGGTCCCTCTTAGCATGCTGTCCGAAAGAGAAATTGAAGGAAAGAGCAAGGGAATGTCACAATCGGAGACAGAGAATCAAAGTTGAAAAAGTCACAGAGTGAACAAGAGGCAGAGAGAAACAGCAAATGGTGAACAGAGTCATAGAAATGTACAGCATGGAAACTGACCCTTTGGTCCAACTTGTGCATGCTGACCAGATATCCTAAATTAATGTAGACCCATTTGCCAGCTTTTGCCCATATCCCTCTAAACCCTTCCTCTTCATACACCCATCCAGGTGCCTTTTAAATGCTGTAACTGTACCAACCTCCACCATTTTCTCTGGCAGCTCATTGTATACATGCACCACCCTCTGTGTGAAAAGGTTGCCCATTAGGTCCCTCTTAGCAGATGAGGAATTTTTACTCTGATGGATTTCCACTTCACCCAGCGATAGCACCAGAATCAAGTACTGGTGTCAGCGGGCTAATACAGGTGGTGTAATGTCATAAGAACCAGGAGCAGGAGTAGGCCGTCTGGCCCCTGGAGCCTGCTCCACCATTCAATAAGATCATGGCTGATCTTTTCATGGACTCCGCTCCACTTACTCGCATTTTCACCATATCCCTTAATTCCCTTATTGTTCAAAAAAATAATCTATCTATCTTAGCTTTAAAAACATTTGACAAGGAAGCCTCAACTGTTCCACTGGGTGGGGGAATTCCACTGATTCTCAATCCTTTGGGTGAAGACGTTCCTCCTCAACTCAGTCCGAAATCTGCTCATATCAGAAAATGTGCATTCATCCCTCTCAAAGTTACTGCCAGCAAACATTGCACTTGCGTATTTGCCTTGCCATTAGAGGGAGCTCTATGTGTGTGTGAATGATGTTTCTCTGTGTGATTCAGTGTTCAGTCTTCTTACATTCTGATGGCCAGGCCATCCCAGCAACAGGAATCTATCAGTGCATCCTGTCTTTATCCCACTCCCTTCACTGATGTTCACCTTCACTGACCCTCAAGACAAATGCCGTGGAATGTAAAAGGAGGGCATTCTTACTCCACTGTACAGAGCGAGGGTGTGACCACTCCTGGAGTACACGTATCCCCTGCTTTTCAAATGTTCGCTTTACCCAACTTTGCTTTTACAAAAGACCTACATTAGGACCTCTATATGTGAATCCAAAGAGGATTTTCGATTTTACGAGAAACGGCTAAATGTTTCCATATAAATCATACATCTTCACTTTACACCATTTTTGGCTTACAAAAGATTTCCTGGAAACGCTCTATTTTCAGACAGGATACCTGTACTGTGTACAGTTTAGGTCTCCTCACCTAACTAGGGTCATACTCACATCAGAGGCAGTACAGATTGGTTGATTCATGGCACAGATGGTTTGTCTTCTGGGGAAAGATTGTGCCTCCACCCCATGGAGTTTACTAAAACAAACTCCCTCCCTCAGAGTGCGGTGGATGCCAGGACACTGAATAAATTGAAGGAGGTGATATAGTTTTACTGAGTAACGGGTTGGAGGGTTATGGGGAGCGGGCAGGAAAGTGGAGTTGAGGCCGAGATGAGATCAGCCATCATTGTATTGAATGAAGAAGGCTCAAGGGGCTGAATGGCCGACGCCTGCTCCTTACGAGAGGCAATCTTATTGAAAGGTATCAGAGTTCGCACAGGTTTTGACAAGATAAGTGCTGAGAGGATGTTTCTCTTTGTGAGGGATTCTAGGACTTGGGATCACAGTTTAAAACTAATAGGGTCTCCCATTTAAAACAGAGATAAGGAGATACTGGTTCACAAAAAGTCCTTTGGAATTCCCTTTCCCACAGAGGGGTAGATAGGCCTCCCTTTACCAGAGATAGGCCTCCCTTTACCAGTGTGGGGTAGAGAGGCCTCGCTTTCCCACAGAGGGGTAGATAGGTCTCCCTTTACCAGAGTGGGGTAGAGAGGCCTCGCTTTCCCACAGAGGGGTAGAGAGGTCTCCCTTTCCCGGAGTGGGGTAGAGAGGCCTCCCTTTCCCTGAGGGGTAGAGAGGCCTCCCTTTACCAGAGTGGGGTAGAGAGTTCTCCCTTTCCCACAGAGGGGAGAGAGGCCTCCCTTTCCCAGAGAGGGGTAGATAGGCCTCCCTTTCCCACAGAGGGGTAGAGAGGCCTCCCTTTCCCACAGAGGGGTAGAGAGGCCTCCCTTTCCCAGAGTGGGGTAGAGAGGCCTCCCTTTCTCAGAGAGGGGTAGATAGGCCTCCCTTTCCCGGAGTGGGGTAGAGAGGCCTCCCTTTCCCTGAGGGGTAGAGAGGCCTCCCTTTCCCTGAGGGGTAGAGAGGCCTCCCTTTCCCAGAGAGGGGTAGATAGGCCTCCCTTTCCCAGAGTGGGCAAGAGAGGCCTCCCTTTCTCAGAGAGGGGTAGATAGGCCTCCCTTTCCCACAGAGGGGTAGATAGACCTCCCTTTCTCAGAGAGGGGTAGATAGGCCTCCCTTTCTCAGAGTGGGGTAGAGAGGCCTCCCTTTCCCGGAGTGGGGTAGAGAGGCCTCCCTTTCCCACAGAGGGGTAGAGAGGCCTCCCTTTCCCTGAGGGGTAGAGAGGCCTCCCTTTCCCACAGAGGGGTAGAGAGGCCTCCCTTTCCCACAGAGGGGTAGAGAGGCCTCCCTTTCCCAAAGTGGGGTAGAGAGGCTTCCCTTTCCCTGAGAGGCTGGTTTATTCAATAGATTCAAGGCCTCGTTAGATGGACTTTTTGATCTATAAGAGAATGAAGGGTCAAGGTAGTTAAGACCACAGTCAGATTATCCATGACTATCCTGTGTGGCAGCACTGGTTCATGGGGCTGGATAACTGTCTCTTGCTTCAGATTCTCACGCTCATTCATCTTTTCCTTCTTTATGCCTCAGCTGAACAACTGGCGGAATTTAGATTCTCTCGAATGTACCCAGACCAATCCCTGACCACAGCTCACTGCAGTAGTGAAGGGGCAAGGTTATTTCATAGTTAATTCTAAAGACACCAGCCTTCTTACAGTGGAAAGTGCACAGTGGCTCAGTGGTTAGCACTGCTGCCTCACAGCACCAGGGACCTGGGCTGGATTCCACTCTCAGGTAACTGTCTGCGTGGAGTTTGTACATTCTCCCTGTTTCTGCACAGGATTTCTCCCATGTGTTTCCCATGATGTGGAGGTGTAGGACTGGGGTGGACAAAGTCAAAAATCAACAGGTTCGTCTGGAAGCACTAGCTTTCGGAGTGACGCTCTTTCTCATCTCTGAAAGCTTGTGATTCAAATAAACCTGTTGGACTATAACCTGGTGTTGTGTGAATTTTAACTTTGTCCCCTGTGTTCTCGTTTCCTCCCACAGTCCAAAGATGTGCAAGTTAGAGTGGATTGGCCATGCTCAATTGTCCCATAGTGACCATGGACATGCAGGTTAGGGAGGTTGGTCATGGGAAGTATAGGGATAGAATGGATGGCTGGGTCTCAGTGGGATTCTCTTTTAAATGATGGTGCAGACTCAATGGGCCGAATGGCCTCATTCTGCAGTGTAGGGATGCTATGAGATTCAGCAAACCGTTTACTCACCAACACTGACACTATGGTGCTCAGAGCATGTTCAGATGGGACTGTAAAAACTATTCCTGCGATATTAACCCATTCCTGCCCAGCGTGGTAGTGAAGAGGTTAATTCAAGGTTTTGGTGGGTGACCAAGGAGTTGAATGGTCACTCAATCCACCTGTCACTCTATCCTCACATCACTCGGATCCAGGTCAGTCTAATGCTCAGTCACAGGGTTACTCATCGCACAAACTGAGTGTGTCCAACAGTCTCTGTCTCAGGTGAACCAACCTGGACCAGCCTTGGAACGGTTTTCTGGAACAGTTTCCTGACCCCTGCACCCAACATGATCCGATGCCTGGTTAAGTTATGGTCACACCTTGCTTTGTAACCACAGTGACAGCAATCCAGCAGTACATTTAGGAGGCTGAGGTCACTCAATCTGTCCGAAATATTCACTCTGAGAAGAGGCAGCTACAAGGAGCTGATAACTCAGCTCTACAGATTCACCTCAAATACCAGCAGACTGTAAGGTGCAGCACTGATTCCCAGACTTTGAAATCTCTCAGATAACAGATTAAACTGAGGCCCAATGGACCCTCCCAAATGACACAGATGGTCTAATGAGGATCTTTTAAAGAGACTGAGGAAATTTCTCATAGAGATGTACAGCACGGAAACAGACCCTTCGGTCCAACTTGTCCATGCTGACCAGATATCCCCAACCCAATCTAGTCCCATTTTCCGGCACTTGGTCCATATTCCTCTAAACCCTTCCTATTCATATACCCATCCAGATGCCTTTTAAATGTTGTAATTGTACCAGCCTCCACCACTTCCTCTGGCAGCTCATTCTGTATATGTACCACCCTCTGTGTGAAAATGTTGCCCCTTAGGTCACTTTTAAATCTTTCCCCTCTCACCTTAAATCCTATGCCCCTCTAGTTCTGGACTCCCCCACCCCAGGGAAAAGACTTTGGCTATTCACCTTATCTATGCCTCTCATGATTTTATAAACCTCGATAAGGCCACCCCTCAGCCTCCGATGCTCCAGGGAGAACAGCTCCAGCCTGTTCAGCCTCTGCCTGTAGCTCAAACCCTCCAATCCCAGCAAATCTTCTCTGAAGTTGAAATGTGTGTTGCTGGAAAAGCACAGCAGGTCAGGCAGCCTCCAAGCAGCAAGAGGGTCAACATTTTAGGCATAAGACCTTCATCAGGAATGAGGAGGGGGAAGGGGGTTATGAGATAAATAGGGGCATGGGGTGGGGCTAGGGGGGGGGCGGTAGCTGGGGAGTTGATAGGTAGATGAAGGTGGGGTTTGATGGTGATTGTTTGGAGGGGAGGGTGCAATGGATAGGTGGGAAGGAAGACGGGCAGGTAGGACAGATCAAGAGGCCGGTGCCAGGTTGGCAGGTTGGATCCAGGATGAGGTGGGGGGAGGGGAGATTTGGAAACTTGTGAAGTCGACGCTGATGCCGTGTAGTTGCAGGATCCCAAGGCAGAAGATGAGGCGTTCTTCCTCCAAGCTTAGGGTGGCTTGGATTTGGCGGTGGAGGAGGCCTTGGGGGTGTGGAGCGGGAGTTGAAATCGTCAGTCACAGGGCGGTGGGGTTTTATCTGCTCCACGCTTGGCCCCCCACCTGCACCTACCTATTGCCTTTCCAGCTAACCACCCCCCCCAGTCCCACCCCCACCCTCCTATTTATCTCTCATTCCCCTTTCCCCTCCCACATTCCTGATAAAGAGCTTATGCTGGAAATGTTGATTCTCCTGCTCCTCGGATGTTACCTGACCTGCTGTGCACTTTTGAACTTTGACTCTCCAGCATCTGCATTCCTCACTTTCTCCTGGCTGCTGTTAATCTTTCTGAACCCTTTCAAATTTAACAACATCCTTCCTATAGCGGGGAGACCAGAATTGAATACTGTATCCCAAAGTGGCCTAACCAATTACCTGTACAGCCACAACATAACCTCCCAACTCCTATACTCCATGCACTGACCAATAAAGGCAATTTGACAAAATTTGATTATCTACCATTCATCTCATTGCTAATGCGGGATCTTGCTCTGCACAAATTGACCATCATACTTCCTACCACGCGGCAGAGAGTCACCATTGAGAAAGGATCTCACTGACTATTCTCATGTCTCAGAAATGTGTGAGACTTATACAGAATAGAGATTGATGTTCAACATGACAAAGCTCATCGAAAAAATATATTTTAATCCTTCTCTCTCAGAGATTTCAAAGGTTTGCGCTGTCAGCAGATTAATCTGATAACCCTAATTCTATCACAGCGTTGTGATTAACTTCCCAGGATCATGACACCCACTCAATGCTGATAAATTCCCCCACATCCTCATGGTGCTCAAAGTTCCTGATCAAATTCCTGCTATTAATCCACTTCATTCTAATAGATTCTCCCAAACCTGGTAAATCCTAGGATCACAATAAACCCCGGGATCCTGATAAATTCCCTCAATCCTGACAACTATCCCAGCCCCTGATTAATCTGAATATCCTCGTAAATATCATGATCTTTAAAATTCCCAATCATCTTTATAGATCCCGTTGATCCTGATAGTTCCCAGAGAGAAAAAAATTTTCTAATCATCCTGTTCATAGAATGTTATGACCCACTTCTGGAGCCTGATAGAATGTAAGAGCTAGGAGCAGGAGGAGGCCATTCAGCCCCTCCAGCCTGCTCTACCACTCAATGCGATGATGGCTGATCTCATCTCGGCCTCGATTCCACTTTACTACCTGCTCCCCACAGCCCTCCAACCCCATTACTCATTAAAAATCTGACTGTTTCCTCATTGAAACCACCGCACTCTGGGGGAAACAAATTCCACAGATTCACAACCCTTTGAGAGAAGTAATTCCTCCCTATCTCTGACATCCCTGGTTCAACAAAGACCCTGTTGGTCCTGATCCATCTGTTTAAGTGTAAATAAATCCGTAGCAGCTTGATGAATTCCCAAGGTCCCCATGAACTGCCAGTTTAATTAAATCACTCCCACATTGTGACCTCTGGTCTCCTGCAGGGATCTATCCTTGATCCTCTATTTCTCATCTATCTCACTATTCAGAAACACAGCATTCATTTCCACCTGTACACTGGTGACACCAGACCTTCCTCACTAAGGGCTCAACACCATCTCACTTACCTCAGAATTATCAGATGAGCAGAAATTTTACCAACTAAGTATGAAGTCGACCAAAGACATTACTCTATTTTCCTCGATTAAGTCTGTTATGTTTCTGTTAGCCATCTCCTGAGAGAATATCTAATGTTAAACCAGACACCCCAACCTTCACATTATCATAAAATCTCTATGGTGCATAAAGAGGCCATTCAGCCCACCGAGTCTGCACCAACCCTCCAAAGAACATCCTAACCAGAACCTGCAATTCCCATGGCTAATCAGCCTAACCTGCACATCTTTGGATTGTGGGAGGAAACCCACACAGACACGGGGAGAATGTGCAAACTCCACACAGACAGCCGCCAGAGGCTGGAATCGAACCTGAACCTCTGGTGCTGTGAGACCATCTTTGTAACATTCACCATCTTCACCCTGTTTCAGCTTATCTGCTGCAACCCTGAATCCTGTCTTTATTGTTTCCAGACTCCTGTGATGTGGGTGTTGTTGAAGAGGCCAATATTTGTTGCTGAGTTTCAGTCCACTCCTGGCTTACCTTTCACATTCTGTCCTTTGTAAACATGACGTCATCCAAAACTCTACTGCTGTTTTCTAACTCGCACCAACTCCTGTTCCCCTGTCTGTGTGTGTGAGGGAACCTGAGTCCGTGTGTGTGAGAAAGAGAGAGGGTGCCTGTGTATCTGTGAGTGTGTGTGTGTGAGTGAGTGTATGTGTGTGTGTATGTGTGTATGAGAGAGAGTGTGAGTGTATGTGTAAGGGAGACAGAGAGTGTGAGTGACTGTGCGTATGTACGTGGGTGAATATGTGGGACTGTGTGAGTGTGACTGAGTGTGTGTGTGAGTGAGTGAGTGTGTGTATGAGAGT
>NC_057716.1:106443495-106445962 GCF_004010195.1 Chiloscyllium plagiosum
GTGAGTGTGTGTGTGTGTGTGTGAGAGAGACTCTCTCCTGAAGGATGGTGCTTGTATGGAAGTGCCAGAGGAAGTGGTGGAGGCTGGTACAATTAAAACATTTAAAAGGTATCTGGATGGATATATGACTGGGAGGGGTTTAAAGCGATATAAGCCAAGTGCTGGTAAATGGGACGAGATTAACTTAGGATATCTGGTAGGCATGCACAAGTTGAACCGAAGGGTCTGTTTCCGTGCTGTACGTCTCTATGACTCTATGAAGGAACCTCTGTCTCCAGCCCTGTGTATACTGGGGAGATGCTGGGACTGAGTCGAGAGGGGGATCTGCCAAGCTCCGCCCAGCTTCTGGTCTCAGACTGTGGAAGGTGGAGCCAGCATTTCAGAACTGACTGGAAGCAGCAGTGGTGGCTCCCCACAGTTTGGAGCAGTCAGCTGTGCAGTGTGTTCCCTCCTGAGGTTGTTGCTGAGTGTGTATGTCTGAGTGCTTTCAGCTGACAAAGCCAGGACTCCGCATACACCCCTTGAATAGTTCTGAAAGTGGGGGATCACCGCTGTGTGTGGTTTCCACTCTCTCATCCCTCCCTGGGGACTCTGTGCTGACTGGTGATCCTGGTCATGAGCTGGCACTGGGAATGGCTGCTGTCCGTGGCAATTCTTGTTGAGCTGATGGGGGCCGAGGGGTCGCAGTTCAAAGCTGCCCGGCTTCATCGCTGGTCTACAGCCAGCCTGGGTTACCTGAAATCCAGCCTCTGCCAGCGGGTGTCCTTTCTGTCTGACTCCGAGTGCAAGCGACTGGCAGAGATCCCGCAGACAGCTGTTGCGGTTTATGCAGCAGAGCCTCGGGCTGGGGAGAAGCTGCTGACCATCCTGCCAGACTCTGGTCTCAGTTTGGGATCCCCACATGACGCCGTCATTACCCTCGACCCAAGTCCGGAGCTTAGCTTTGGCCACCCAGTTACTGTCTTCTACGTTGACTTCAATGTGAATGAGCGGAGATGTGGGATTCGGGAGGGACTGTACTTAGGTAAGCATTGAAGAGTGTTCTCTTGTGTCCCCACTGCATCATTCAATTTCCTGTAGTTGCTCATATTCTAGAATTCAATCATGAAACCAGTCTCTCCTCCTTCAGGACATTCCTTCAGAAAGAAACCTCTTTCACCAGGCTCTTATCCAAATATAACTTCTGTGGCCTAATGTTAGACTTTAGTCTGACAATTGCCCCTGTGAAACACCTTGAGATATATTTTTAGTACATTGAAGATGCTAGTTGAATGCAAGTTGTTGTTGTGCATCAATCCTGATGGATCAGTCCTGTTCCTATGGACTAGCTGGACGGTAGAGGTTAACTAATTGCATGGTTGGTGATTGATTTGGGATAAGCAGAGAGAGGTTGGAGTGTACGAACCACAGGGAGAGGGCAGGACAGAAATACTGTAGAAAGAACTGGAAGGTAGAGGAGAAGGAGAGAGTAGGATTTAAAAGTCAAAATTAAATGTGGAGAGAACAAAAGTTCTGATGAATTCATCCTCAAACCAAAATAGGGAAGTTAAAATAGTCACATCACAGTCTCTGACCTTGAGAACGAGAGCTGTTCATGAATTTTTAATAACATGATCATGTTGTGGTCCGCGGTTTATTGTAACTGGATTTTTTTACGCAGAATTAAAGGTCAGAGGAAACAAATCTAAACACCACAGAAGGAAAGGAGGATTAGGAGAACTGGATGAGAGACTGCGATTGTATCCGGTTGTGTGAGACTGTGACTGTTTGGGATTGTGAGGAAAAGTGTCTGACTGTGTGGGACTATATCTGACTGTGACAGTCTGTCCAATTCTGTGGGAATGTGTTTGACTGCACCTGACTATGGGGCTTGTGTCTGACCCATAGTCCGCTTGGAGCTCTGTCGAGATTCAGAACCTGGCATTGCAAGGGGTTTGGTTCTTGTAACTCGCGGAGTTAGGTTGGGGGTTTAGATATGCTTATGGTACTGGAATATTTTGAACGTTCTCGGACTTGTAGCGTTATTTTTTGGCCTATTTTTGCATGTGTTTGTGGATATGTTGTGCTTTTGCATCAATTTGCATCACTGTTGTCATGTCCTTGTTCTGGGTTTAGTTTCATATTGTCAGTTATTGCAGTATTTATAAATACATCCGTGTTATCTATTGGTCCCTTGTTAAACAGGGTTCATTACAACATAGATTACTGATTATATTATTGTTGTATATTTTTGGTTATGGAGATATGTTGCTAGTAAGATATTATACTTTTGTTCCGGATATTGATGTGGAAACTGGAGAAAGCTGAGAGCTGGTGATCTGTGATGATCTAATGTTTGATCAAGTTACATGGAGTGTAACAGATGCTGAGGACTGAGGCATCATTACCACTCCCTCCCGGAGGCATTGATCCTCACTGACACATAGAGTCCCACAGAGCAAACTACTCTCTCATGGGATAGCCCTTT
>NC_057716.1:106446462-106464064 GCF_004010195.1 Chiloscyllium plagiosum
CCCATAAGATAGACGAGCAGAATTAGGCCATTCGGCCCAATCGTTTGCTCTACCATTGATCATAGCTGATGGATTTTTCCCTGTAACGTTTGAAGCCCTTACCAGTCAAGACCCTATCTATCTCTGTCTTAAATATACTCAGTGACTTGGCCTCCACAGCCCCCTGCAGCAATCAGTTCCACAGATTCCCCATCCCTAGCTGAAGAAATTCCTTCACATCTCAGTTTTAAAGGGTCGTTTCTTCACTCTGAGGCTGTGTCCTTCTAGTGGAAACATCTTCTCCATGTGCACTTTATCCAGGACTCTCAGTATTTTTGGAGGAAGGTTTGGGGGAGATGTCAGAGGGAGATTCTTTCCGCAGAGAGTGGTGGGTGTGTGGAATGCACTGCCAGCAGTGGGAGTACAGTCAGATACATTAGGGACATTTAAGCAACTCTTGGTTAGGCACATAAATTATAGTAAAATGAAGGATATGTAGGTCAATCTGATCTTAAAGTAGGATAAAAGGTTGGCACAACATCGAGGGCTGAAGAGTCTGTACTATGCAGTTCTATGTTCTATTCTATAAGTTTCAATCAGATCCCCCTCATCCTTCTAAAATTCACTGAGTATAGACCCAGAGTCATCACCACTCTTCATGTGAAAAAACCCTTCACCACGATGATCATTCTTGTAAACCTCCTCTGGACCCCCTCTAATGCCAAATGCTGTCTGACCAGAGCCTTCTACAACCTCAGCAGTATAACTCTGTATTCTAGCCCTCTTGAAATGAATGGTAACATTACATTTGCCCATGTAACAGCCAAGTGAACCTGCATATTAACCTTAAGAGAATCGTGAACTAGGACTCCCAAGTTCCTTTGTGCTTCAGATTTCCAAAGCCTTTCCCCATTTAGAAAATAGTCTAAGCCTCTATTCCTCCTGCCACAGTGCATAAACTCACACTTTTCTACATTGTATTCCATCTGCCACTTCTGTGCCCACTCTCCCAAGCTGTCCAAGTCCTTCTGTAGCCTCCGCACATCCTCAACACTCTCTGTCCCTCCACCTGTCTTTGTGTCATCTGCAAACTTAGCAACAATGCCCTCAGTTCCTTCATCCAGATCGTTAATGTGTAACATGAATAGTTGTTGTCCCAACACTTACCCCTAAGAACTCCACTAGTTACTGGCTGCCATCCTGAAAAAGACCCCTATATCCCCACTCTCTGCCTTCTGCCAGTCAGCCAATCTTCTATCCATGCCAGTATCTTGTCCCTAACACCATGGGCTCTTATCTTATTCAGCAGCCTCCTGTGTAGCACCCTGTCAAACAGATCACGTCCAATGGCTCTCCTTTGTCTAGCTTGCTCATTACCTCCTCAAAGCGTTCTAACAGATTTGTCAGGCATGGCCACCCCTTGATGAAGCCGTGCTGACTCTGCCCTATTTTACTGTGATCTGGAATGAACTGCCTGAGAAAATGAGGAAGCTGATTCCATGGAAGCTTTAAAAAAGGAATTGGATAAGCTCCCGAAGGAAATAGAGCAACAGAGGAAGGTGGAAAAATGAGCTAAACATCTTTTACAAAAATCTGGTGTAAACCCGATGGGCCAATTGGTTGTAATCATTCTATGATGCTTTTCTGTTCCACCCAGGGGTTGTGGTTTCAGGGAAAAAGGTTAGTCATTTAAGGCTGTGCTGAGGAGACCTATCTTCACTCAGATAGTTGTGAATATTTGGGATTTGCTATTCCCAGGGAACTGAAGCTGTTCAGCAATTTGAGACAGACTGACAGACATTATGGGGTGATGGTGATGTTGAGGGGTTGTACAAGTCATTCCTATCGTAGAGGAATCGGATGTGTGTACACAGCACGATATCCAATCCCAACAGTTTCCCAATGGGTGCGTTCAGGTAAAATTGCCGCAGAATATTTGGTGTGTGTGTGTGTAGAAATCAGAATTTGATTCTAGAGTTCCGGATTTCATTCTGGGATTAGGTATCAGGCCCAACTCTGACATCTGATCAAACAATTTATTTTGAGGAACCTTTGCACACTCTCCCTCAGTCAGCCTTGAGCTTGGTTTGCAGGAATTGTTGCAAAATAACACTGCCCTGTCTTCTTCCAGAACAGAAGGGTTTTGCTGCCTGCCCTCAGCCTCTCAGCATCAGCAGCCCCAACCCTGCCGTCGCCAACTGTGAGTTAAATAAAAACACACGCCGCTGTCATCGACAACAACTCTCTTCACAGAAATCCTGCCGAATGTACCAGACCTGTGACCATGGGGTGCTGCTCTCTGGTGAGATTTTCACAGTGTGTGTGTATATGTGTGTGTGCGCGTGGGAGCATGTGTGTGTGTGTGTGTGTGTGTCTGTGTGTGTGTCTGTGTCTGTGTGTGTGTGTGAGAGGAAATAGTATGAAGGAAGAGAAAGGAGAGAGGAGTGGGGAGAAAGAGAGTGAGAAAAAAAGAGGAGACAAGAGTGAAGGAGGGGCTCAGAAATGGGACAGGGTGTAGTAGCGACAGAGAAAGAGATGTAGGAGGATAAAGGAATGGTCAAAGAAGAAGTGAAATTTGATAGAGAGGTAGGATAGAGAGGGCAAGGGAGTGATAAGGAGGGGAATACCGAGGGAGGACAAGGGAGGGAGGATAAAGACAGACAAGGGAGAGGGAAGGCAAAGGGCAAATATGAATGGGAAAGAAGAACAGGGATGAAGCAATGTGATAACAGCCAGAACACTTTATCGGTGAAAAGGGCTAAAGGAAGGATGTTGTGAAACTTGAAAGGGTTCAGAAAAGATTTACAAGGATGTTGCCAGGGTTGGAGAGACTGAGCTACAGGGAGAGGCTGAACAGGCTGGGGCTATTTTCCCTGGGGCATCGGAGGCTGAGGGATGACTTTATAGAGATTTATAAAATCATGAGGGGCATGAATAGGACAAGGTCTTTTCCCCAGGGTAGGGGAATCCAGAACTAGAAGGCATAGGTTTAAGGCGTGAGGGAAAAGATTTAAAAGTGTCCTAAGGGGCAACTATTTCATGCAGACAGTGGTGCGTGTACGGAATGAGCTGCCAGAAGAAATGGTGGAGGCTGGTACAATTACAACATTTAACAGGCATCTGGATGGGAATATGAATAGGAAGCGTTCAGAGGGATATGGGCCGGGTGCTGGAACATGGGACTAGATTAATTTAGGATATCTGGTTGGCATGGATTGGTTGGACCGAAGAGTTTGTTCCTGTGCTGTACATCTGTACATTAGCTTATCCGTGTGGGATGAGTTTAAGGAGTACATTTCGCTGTTGCCAACAGATTTCTCTCCTTAATCCTGCGGTTGCATTAATTTTCAGGAGGCTGGAAGGAGCAGCTTACATATCAGAGACACGTCCACAATGTGTTACACTTCTATCGAATGTTGAGGAGGAATGGCTTCCGGGTGGAGAACATCAAAACCTTCTTCGCAGGAGATGGGCAGATCCCGGGTAAGTTCAAGCAGTACTCCCTAAAATAAGTACATACCTTGTAAACAGAATGACACCACTGTAATGTCTCGAAGCACATTGGAAATTCAAGCCCTACTATTCCTGGAATTGTTACAAATATAAACATAGAACTTAGATTTAATGAAAATCCCAATTTGACTCTGGGAACTGCAACCCAGGATTAAGGTAAACCTCAGCGGATTCCATCAGTAATAATAAACAATGAAACAAAGAGTTGCTGAACCTGGAGTTCTGAAACAAACAAAAACAAAGTGCTGCAGGAACTCAGCTAGATCTGCAGCATTGAGAGTGTGTTGCTGGAAAAGCACAGCAGGTCAGGCAGCATCCGAGGAGCAGGAAAATCGACGTTTCAGGAATCACCCTGGTGAAGGTCCTGATGAAGCGTTGATTTTCCTGCTCCTCGGATGCTGCCTGACCGGCTGTGCTTTTCCAAGCATCCGAGGAGCAGGAAAATCGACGTTTCAGGAATCACCCTGGTGAAGGTCCTGATGAAGCGTTGATTTTCCTGCTCCCTCGGATGCTGCCTGACCGGCTGTGCTTTTCCAGCACCACACTCTTGACTCTGATCTCCAGCATCTGCAGACCTGACTGTCTCCGAGCTGTGCAGCATCCCTGGTCTCAAAACAGTAACCTCCGTTTCTCTCTCCACCAACACTGCTGGACCTGTTGAGTTTCTCCAGCACTCCGTTTTTGGTTGTTTTTGATTAAAATAATATTGTAACACTTTTAACTTGAACAAGAACAGTAATTGTGTTAACTATTGTAACTTAAACTTTACCCCTTTAAAATTCCCACACTCAAACACAAAGGGAAAAAACAGACAAAACACTAATATTATGAATGGAGAGGAAAGATATAGTCGGGACAACACAGTTCTGTATCATCAGTCCAAAACACAAAACTTGTGATTGGTCTTACAAACCTTTCAATTCATCAATGATATCCGAATATTGCCAATGGGGCGGCACGGTGGCTCAGTGGTTAGCACTGCTGCCTCACAGCGTCAGGTACCAGGGTTTGATTTCACCCTCGGGCTGACTGTCTGTGTAGAGATTGCACATTCGTCCCATGTCTGCATGGGTTTCCTCCAGGTGCTCCGGTTTCCTCTCACAATCCAAAGATGTGCAGGTTAGGTGACTTGGCCATGGAAAATTGCCTGTAGTGTTCAGGGATGTGCAGGCTATGTTGATTAACCTTGGAAAATGCAGGGTTATTGGGAAGGGGTGGGTCTGGTTGGGATGCTCTTTCGAGGGTCAATGTGGACTCAATGGGCCGAATGGCCTGCTTCTACACTGTATGGACTCTATGATACCCACACATAATGATCAGTCTTTAGTTCACTAGCTACTTAGTTGGACCCAGGGTTATTTCTAGTGGAACTGAAGGTACAATATCTCATCTTTAGACTGGGAACTTTACAGCCTTCTAGACTTAATATTGAGTTCAACATCTTTAAATTGGCAACCATTTCTTCCCTTTGTTTTAGCTTGTTATCATGTCCTCCCTTCCTCCCATTCCAGTTACTGTCCTTCCAAGTCTGTGAGGCGGCACACCATTCTCACATTCTGATCACTTAATCTGAACTATAAACTCGTGTTCTCCAGCAGCACTCTATACCGACTAACCAATACTCCCCCACTAAACTATAGCATTACTACTGCCCCCTCCACATTTCACTTCAGCTCTGATGAAAACTCATCTAGACTGAAAACGTTAGCTGTCTGACCCACTGTGATCTCCAGCATTTGTTGTTTTCAGTACAGATACCAGCATCTGGAGTAACTTTCTAGCAGTCATTATGTTTTAAAATAATTTATTCAGTTTTTCAGAATGTAAGTTTTCTGCTGATTTGACAGAAAATTGCAGAGAGCACTTTACAGAGAAAGGGGAGAGGGTGAGATTGTTTTGGATAATGTCTGGATGTTTCTTGTTTCACTGTGCTCACCCAGTCTGTGTAAAACAGCAAATTGAAAGATCAGAGGAGTTACTGTGCTGATTTCTCCTAATCCCACAACAAATCATAGCAGTGAGCCTAGACTCAATGTCTACAAAAAATAATATTGCTTCATATTCCTCATAGGGGAGGTAGTGATAATGTCACAGATTCACAGAGTCCTACAGCACAGTGAGAGGCACTTTGGCCCAAACTGGTCCATGCCGACCAAAATGTCCATCATCACTAACCCCATTTCCCAGCACTTGGCCCCATATCTTTCTAAACCTTTCCTGACTATATACTTGTCCAAATGCCTTTTAAATGTTGTTAATTACTCGCCTCAACCACTTCCGCTGGCAGCTCATTCCATATGCGAACCACTCTCTGTGTAAAACAGTTGCCCCTCAGGTTCCCTTTTATTCTTTACCCTCTAACCTTAAACTGATGCCCTCTAGTCCTCGATTCCCCAACCCTGGGAAAAGGACTGAGTGCATTCACCCTATCCTTCCCTCTCATGATCTTATACACTTCTGTAAAATTCCCCCCTCATTCTCCTACGCTCTAAAGAAAAAAGTCCTAGTTTGTCCAACCTCTCCATATAACTCAGACCATTGAGTCTTGGCAACATCTTTGTAAATTTCTTCTGCACTCTTTCCAGTTTAATAACATCCTTCCTGTAGCAAGGTGACCAAAACTGAACACAATACTCCAAGTGCGGCCTCACCAATGTCCTGTATAACTGCAACATAACTTCCCAACTTCTATACTCACTGAAGTAGCAATCCAGAGTTCTGAAGACAAGAAGTCATGCCATGGCAGATGGTGAAATTTAAATTTCATAAGATTTGGAATGAAGAGCAGGCTTTATGGTAATCATGTAAACTCTTTTCGATTGTCATAAAAGCCCATCCGGTTCAATAATGCCCTCCAGGGAAGGAAATCTGCCATCCTTACCTGGTCTGGTCTACATGTGTCTCCGGACCCACAGCAATGTGAGCCAACCATTTCCCATGACGATAAAGCAGTAAGTGCATCCAATACCAATAATGTAACCAGATTCCCAGTAAATACAGATGGCTTTGGTTCTGTACTGATTAAATATAAATCATTGGGTGGATTAACTCAGCAGTGGAAACAGATTCAATAATAACTTGTCAAAGGCAATCAGATAAACACTTGAACGTGTGCGAGGATGAGAAATCCAAGAAGATAAATCAGAAGAAAAGATTTTAATTTTTATCATACCTTTCATGACCTCAAGATGTGTTAAATACTTTCTAGCCAATGAGGTCATTCTTACGTGTAGTCACTGTTGTAATAGAAGAAGCGCACTGGTCGGTTTGTGCAGAGGATTCCACAAACTGCGATGTGATATGATCTGATTTGTTGTTGTAGTGATGTTGGTCGAAAGAGAAATGTTGTTTACTTTCGTTGTTTAATGTAGACTGACCGGAGACTCTTGGTAATTTCATTGTTTTCATTCTGCGTAGTGGACGAGGAGACTGAGGACATCTATCCAGCCACAGAGAAGGTGATGATCCGTAGCCACATCTCCTATATTTGCCGTGCTGTCAACTGTGCTGATTCTCTGGTCCTGTATCTCAACAGCCCCACACGGAATGATGGGACTATGTTACTCTGGGACGTCAATAAGAATGGCATTGTAGGTATTTAATCAAACTTCCAGCTTCTAGTTACCTGCAACATCATTCCATATTCAAGTCCCAAACAAGGGACTGAATTACTGAAACAAAGTGATATTCAAAGTGCAATATTGATAGAGTACTACACTGTCAGTGATACCTTATTTTCACTTCAGATATACTGTACAGGTTATTCTGGTGTTTATCCTAACTTCACCCTCCTCCTGTCTTTCCTTATCTCACTCTTTTCAGATAATAGAATAAGCTTAGAATAATTGTCTGTCTACCTTCCTTTTTAATACATCTAAATGATTCAAATCAACCATTTGCTATGGGAGTGAATTCCATGTTCTCACTCTCTTTTTTGTAGATGCACCATAGAAAGCATCCTATCCGGATGAATCACAGCTTGGTTTGGCAACTGCTCTGCCCAAGTCCATAAGAAATTACAGACGGTCATGAACACAGCCCAGTCCATCACACAAACCAGCCTTCAATCCACTGACTCCATTTATATGTCCTGCTACCTCAGGAAAGCAACCAATCAAAGACCACTCCCACCCCAGTTATACTCCCTTTCACCCTCTTCCATCCGGCAGAAGATATCAAAATTTGAAAACACGTACAAATAGACTCAAGAACAGCTTCTTCCCCGCTGTTATCAGACTTTGAATGGACCTCTCCAATGTTAATTCTGATCTCTCTCTCTCTCTACACCTTTTCTGTGGCTGGAACACTGTATTCTGCACTCTGTTCTGTTACCCTGGTGCACCTTGTATGTTACGATCTGCCTGTATAGCACATAAAACAACACTTTTCACTGTACACGAGACAACAATAAATCAATCAAGTTTCCTCAATGTTTCTTCTGTGGATAAAGAAATATTCTCTGCATTCCCAATTTTATTTCTGGAATGCTGAATAACAACTGGATATTCCCACTCTCCACTTTCTATCTTGAAGGCAGCTAGTAATCTATTATTTCCCCTATCTCTGCATTCTCTGACCTTATTCATGAGTCGATTATTGCCCAGTTCTGGAGAATGCAGATAAATTACACCTACTGCATAACCAGGGGCCATTCCTGTTGTTACCTCCTCAAAAGATTCAGTAAGGTTTGAACAAGCATGATTTCCCTTTGGATTGTAGGCTGACTACTCATTGTTATATTTTTCAGTTGGAGACAATATGTTAATCTGATCTATCTGCTTTCTCTGGTAGACTTAAAAGATCCCAAGTCCACTATTCTAATCCACAATGTGGAGGTGCCAGTGGTGGACTGGGGTGGACAAAGTCAGAAGTCACATGACCCGAGGTTATAGTCCAACAGGTTTATTTAATATCACAAGCTTTTGGAGTGCTGCCCTTTCATCAAGTGAAGTCCTGACTTCTGACTTCACTGATGAAGAAGTAGCGCTCCAAAAGCTTGTGATTTTAAAGAAACCCATTGGACTATTATGGACTGGTGTTGTGTGGCTTCTGACTTTGTCGACTATTTTACGAACAGTAGGGCAATACCCATTCCTTGATCTCAACAGGATACCTGGTCATTATTGCAGTAAGGTGGGTAGGACTTTGCTGTGCACAAATAAGCTATTATATTTTGTACCTTACAACAGTACATGCTTCAAAAGGTACAACAGTGTCTGGGTTTTACTGCATTTAACAACTTGGGTTTTCCACACTGTAAAGCTGTAGCTCGTTTTGAATGGTATCAGTACAGGTATAACTCAGCTCGTTTCTCACAGTCCCATTTTTGCCAACTGAAAGACAGA
Organism: Chiloscyllium plagiosum; assembly: GCF_004010195.1. NCBI lineage: Eukaryota > Metazoa > Chordata > Chondrichthyes > Orectolobiformes > Hemiscylliidae > Chiloscyllium > Chiloscyllium plagiosum. The sequence continues at coordinate 106,455,300 of NC_057716.1, forward strand.
ACAGTGAAGCAAACCATTCCTCCTCTCAGTATCATTGCCCAGCCATAACCCAAGATAATCACTTTTGGGAATGAAAACGTTTTGTTTAAAGGGAGTTTGTCCGCAAAAGGGCCACCAAAGGCACTCAAGTGGATGAAAGGACAATTGTTAAGTGTTTATTTGCCAATCTGAGAGATAAGTGGAGAGAACTGAATAATGGTCCACTTAATGCATCCTTTCAGGGTCAGGATTAGGTGGATCACAAAAGACAGAAACTACAAGAATTGAGTTCCAGTGAGGCTGGACACTTTCATCTCATCTTAACTCCTGTGTCTTTTTTTTTGTTCTGTCAAGTAATCCAGGAAACACAGGGAAGCTTTTGGTGAATTCATTACAGTCTGGCAATCAGCTCTCATTTTAAAAAAAATTCTTAAGATAAATAACATGCCCGGAATTTAATTTCTAAGTAATCTCCCTAAATCATTAACTGTGGGTTGTGCAGGTGCAGTTAAAGGATATTGATTTTCTGCCAGAGACAGCTTAACTTCACAAAGCATTGAGCAGAATCAGTTCTACTTGGGGATGAATGTTTTACTTAACCACCAATGCTCTGTCACTTGGCTGATACTGTATTGCATGACCTTTACTTCATGGCACATCTTACCAATCATTTTATTCAGGTGGTCCTAACTTAGTGACTTCAGAAATCAAAGAACTCCCATTTGGACCTCTCCTTACACTACCTCACAATGTCTCAAAGTATTATACAGCCAATGGAGCATGTTTGATGTGTTGCAGAGCAAGATCCCACAAACAGTGATGTAATAGACCTATGGAAGGCAATAAGAGTCAAGAATGAAGGTGTTGGACTGCAGCCGCTTGGATTGCATAAGGACTGCAGATTTCCTTCCTTTAAGGACATTAATGAACCAGATGTGTTTTAGTGACAATCCAGCAACTTCATGGTCAGTTTAAATCTTTCAGGAACATAGACAATAGCAGCAGGAATAGGCCAATCAGTCCACTGAGTCTGTTCTTCTATTCAATAAGCTCATGGTACTTTCTCCCTATACCCTTTGATCCCTTTAGCCCTAAGAGCTACATCTAAGTCCTTCTGGAAAACATTCAATGCTTTGGCCTCAACTGCTTTCTGTGACAGAGAATCCCTCAGGCTCTCCATTCTCTGGGTGAAGACATTTCTCTTCATCTCAGTCCGAAATGGCCCATCCTGTATCCATAGACCATGACTCCCTGATTATCAGGAACATCCTTACCCTGTCTAATCCTGTTAGAATTTTATAACTTTGTATGAGATTCGCCCCTCATTCTTCTAAACTCCAGTAAACCCGGGCTGAGGAAATCCGATCGCTCCAGTATGCTCGAGAGAACTCGCTTGCTGTCCTTCGGAGAGAATCGTGAGCAGTGTTCCCTGTGGGCTGTGTGCACACAGCTGCTCTGATGTTTTGTGTACAGTGTTCCGAGAATAGTGATCATTGTCAGCTTCCAATCAATGCATTGATCTGTTTCTGGAATTGCTGCCTCACACAGCTCTCTGAGGCCTGTACAGTGAGAAAATTAGAGGGAATACTGGTCCTGGGATCTTTTACACTGGGATCTTGTAATAAGGCACATTTGTCCACAGCTGACTGCAATTTGAATTCAATTAAAATGCACAAATAACAAAACGGGGAGATTTAAACTGACCACGTATCTGTTGGGTTGTCATTAAAAACCCATCTAGTTCATCAATGGAGGGCAATAAGAGTCAAGAATGAAGGTGTTGGACTGCAGCCGCTTGGATTGCATAAGGACTGCAGATTTCCTTCCTTTAAGGACATTGATGAACCAGATGTGTTTTAGTGAAGGAAATCTGCCGTCTTTACCTGGACTGATTGAAACAAGACTCCAGTCCAGCAACATCATACATTAACTTCCCTCGACAGCAAGTTACTCAGCCCTATCAGAAATTCTTGAGTTATAAACACTGCATGGAGCAGTAATGCACACATCACAAGATTGAGTTTTAATAAGAAGTAAAGCACTTGATCAAACTTTGAAAGTAGTATTTTCTGATCTGTATGGTTGAACCAGCTGAATGTCTGAGATGGTGTACTGGGAATGTACTGTACAGTTCAGGGTTGAATGGCTATGTGACTCTGTGCATCAATTAAATCTTCAGGCTGACCAGAAGGAGAAATATACTGTGGGAGAGTTGCTGATGGATCTGGAAGGGTGCAATGCACACAGGGTGTTAATATTTGTCGATCAAAGTTACCCTGGAACACTGGCAAAGAAACTGCTTTCTTCCAAAAAGCATCCAAATGTTATTCTGATCAGCAATAGCAGGGGGTCAGAGTTCACCTGGGCCTCCTGCTTCACTGAATTTTGGGGAGAACTTCATCCCAATCAATGTCTCATTGATTACCTCTTCAAGGTGAGTTGAAGCTATTTAAGAATGTACATAGCATGTAAAAGAAATGTAATCCCTTGGCCTTTGCAGCTTTGTTCTGTCTGTCTCATTGCTACCACCCAAAGACTGACCTCTACAGAAGGATAAATGGTAAAATCCATCATGGGCTCAGTGCTAAATTTCCAATTGTGTACAAAGTTAAAAATCAGACAACACCAGGTTATAGCTGAAAATGTGTTGCTGGAAAAGCGCAGCAGGTCAGGCAGCATCCAGGGAACAGGAGAATCGACGTTTCGGGCATAAGCCCTTCTTCCTGAAGAAGGGCTTATGCCCGAAACGTCGATTCTCCTGTTCCCTGGATGCTGCCTGACCTGCTGCGCTTTTCCAGCAACACATTTTCAGCTCTGATCTCCAGCATCTGCAGACCTCACTTTCTCCTCAACACCAGGTTATAGTCTAACAGGTTTATTTGGAAGCACTAGCTTTCGGAGCGCTGTTCCTTCATCAGGTGATTGTCCAACACCAGATCCTTCGAATCATTACAAATGTGTGTCATTGACAGTCTTACAGTAAATTGGCAAAGAGTTGGATATTATTTTACAAACTGGTAGTGATTATTAAATGCTTCTTTTCCCCCTATATTGGATATATCTTCCATTTGTGCTGCAAAGTTACAACTTGACAGTAGAGTAAATATCTCCACTGCCCAAACTTCTTACAAAGAAGGGAAGTGGGTCCACTGCTTATTGTACTGTACTGGGGACACAGCTCCCATCTTCACAATGAACCGCAGACTATTGTTCTCTCTGCTCACACTGCGGAGCAGACCTCTCTTTGTTCCTCAGCACAGCACACCCCTCCCGAGATCTCCCTCACTCTACTGGGGAATGCTTCCCTTTTCCCTCTCACCATACCAAGAACACAGGCACCTTTCATCTTCTTAACTTCTCCATGTTCATCAGATGTTCATCAAACATGTCACAAGGTCCATGGTGGTCCTTGGCATCAGGGTCTGTTCCCACCAACCCACCCTGTCAATTGGGCACATTATACCTTACCTAGTAAAAGCACAATCTTGGGTTGTGCTTTTACTAGGTAAGGTATAATGTGCCCAATTGACAGGGTGGGTTGGTGGGAACAGACCCTGATGCCAAGGACCACCATGGACCTTGTGACATGTTTGTTGTCTAGTGAACAGTAGAAACAAAGTGAGGGAAAAGTCAGCAAATTAATTGGACCCAAAACTTCAGTCATGTTTTAGAGAAAAAAAAAATGACTGGTTGAAAAGCTGGCATCAATAGTTTGTGGCTGGGATTGGTATATTAGTGTATCATAGAATCCCTACAATTTGGAACTCTCCAAAGAACATCCCATCCAGGCTAACCCACCTAGCCTGCACATCCTTGGGCACTATGATCAAGTTAGCATGGCCAATCCACCTAACCTGTAGATCTTTGGACTGTTGGAGGAAACCAGAGCACCCAGTTGAAACCCACACAGACACAGGGAGAATGTGCAAATTTCAAACAGCTGCCTGAGGGTGGAAATAAACCTGGATCTCTGGCCCTGCGAGGCTGCAATGCTAACCATTGAGCCAACGTACCACCCTATCCAACTGAGAAGGGGGATCTGGAGTAGGAGTGACACAAGTTACATTACTGTAAAGTTAACAAGTGTAGGTTTTGCTTTTCAGGGAATTGGTTGTCAGTGCTCCTATCATGGTACACATGTAATTATCACAGAATCATACAGCCCTTTGGCCCATCGATACAAAATGACTCTAAATCTACACTAGACCTACTTTCCAGCCTTGAGCATTTTTACATTTCAAGTCCTCATCCAAGTACTTTTTAAAGATTGTGAGGTTTCTTGCTTCAACTTCTGTCCAGGCAGTGCATTCCAGACCCCCACCACCCTCAGTGTGAAAAGGTTTTATCATCAGCTCGGAAATGTCTAACACTTTGTGACTTTGTTTTTCCCAGAATGTTGCATGGGCTGCCCCTTCGACTCTTGGGGTAATTGAATCTACGCCAGGGCTCCTGAACAGCACGATCTATGGAGGACCTTGCTATGACAACCCACCTCTGACTCCAGAAGAGGTTAGGCGGGAGTACATGGGCTGTCAAAATCTCCCGACGGCAGTGTGGTACCAGACAATCCAGCGCAAGGATCTCCTGAACTAACTGCTCCAGCTCACTTCAACATGGACTGTTCTCTTCAAGGAAATGGAAACTCATCAGAGCACAGACTTAAACACTATTATCTACCCATATGAGATTTTAATGCCATCTTTTCTTTAACTATTTGCGCTGACAGGTAACTGTTCTGAAAGATCAGATTTACTTTCAATGGATTGACCAGCAATTAGGTCGAACTGTACAGAATGCTGTTTAGATCAGAGTGGTGCTGGAAACGCACAGCAGGTCAGGCAGCATCCGAGGTGCAGGATGCTGCCTGACCTGCTGTGCATTTCCAGCACCACTCTGATCTAAACTCTGGTTTCCAGCATCTGCAGTCCTCACTTTTGCCTGTACAGAATGGTGGCCACTCTGGCCTCTTGCTCATTCCTGATATCCATCATTCCACTATTGGGGGCCCTACCTTCTAAGCCCTGGAATTCCCTCCTTCCTGCACTCTCTCCACTCCTCCTCTCTTTTCAAAACACTGCTTAAACCTAGATCTTTAGCTAAGCTTTCGGCTTCCTGACCCAATGACACCTCCTTTGGCTTTGTGCCAATTTGTTTGTCTGATAATGCTCTTCGTAAATGCCTTGCTACTGCCTCATACTGCCTGGCTAATTGATGCCTCCCCAAAGACCGACCTCTGTAGCAGGGCAGGTTTGAATAAATGCAAATAGCAAAGTTATTTTCAGGTTTAAAGAGGAAGAATTTCACCGCGTTCTCCTGATGATTCTGCGCTAGTGCAACACTCAGTCTTAGAACTGAGACTGGATGTCAGGTTGAACTCCAGTGCTGTATTGAGTTTGCTAATTGCAGGGACAGGGACACTACTCCTGACCTCAGTGAGGAAGGGCAGTTATCATTATGGACTCCGACTACTTTCCTGCATTTCCCACTGAATACTGCGATGTTGAAGGCAGAATTGCCCTCCACTGTGATGGCTTCTATCAGCGCTCACTGTTGAGGCTTATACTTTGATTCAGCCCAGCTTCCTTAACAAAATCTCTGAGATTAGGGGAGAAATCTGAGCAATCCTTAAACAATAATCCTTTTGTCAATGCATCATCTTTCACAATATCAGGATGTCCCATAGTGTTTCAGATCTGAGTAATTCCGAAATTAACCTGGGCCAGAAGAGATTCCAACACAGCCTTGTGTTACATATTCCTATGCTCAAATTCCATCTTGTCTCTTGGTGATAAATGTGTTGTTCTACTGACTGCTGTCTATGCAGTTCCAGTGGGGAGCGTGACCAGTCGCTGTCTTTTCTGTTCAAGATTTTAAGGGATATAGATCAACTGTGATTATCCTAATTGCTCTGGTGATAGGTTATGAAAACTGACTGTGACTCCTACTGCTGATGGCTGGCTCATATTTACACCTCAACCAACTCCCAAAACATTTATCTCATTGCTGTTTGTAGGAACTTGGCTGCTGTGTTTTCTATAAACAGAATACACTTCATGCTCTGAAAAAATGTCTAGAATAGTCCGAAATTGAGAAGGGCCTGACTTTGTTGATATTGACTGAAATCTCCTCAATGCCTATTGGCTGTGGGTACCTCTCCTGTTTGCGTACCACTGCATCTTGATTGGCTTCAAACTCTCTCTCTCTGCCATTATTGAGCTGTGCTCAGAGGGTGCAGGAGTCACAGGTTTGGATTATAGTGTTGTCTGGTCTCCTGGTTTGAATTTACCCCCCAATCTTGAGAAGCACTGAGATAATCCAGTCAGGCTCTACCTGGAACACTGTGTGCAGTCCTGGTTAATACCACAAAACCTAGAGCATACTGACAATGCATGGAGATATAACAAAACTGACCCTCAGTGATACAGAAGCATTTTAGTAACACACCAGCCTCAGAAAATGTCAGAGTGGAGACTTTATAAAGCATGACAAGATAAAGAAAATAGGCCAGAAGCAATTCCCTGCTACACCTTGGGAGGAAGAGCAGAGAGGAGCGATCAGTTCCTCAGGCTGAGAGGGATCAAAAGCTAGATCGAGTTGGCAGAAAAGGTGATTGAGAGCAGGAGACTAGATTCATTTCAACGTTGAATAATGGGGAGCAATTAAAAATGATATTCAGTAAGGACAAGGGAGATTATGATAAAAAGGCCCTCTTGATCCTGCATATACTTTAATGAAATTGCAATATTGGAATCCATTTCAGATTTAGTAAGAAACTGTTATTCCTGAAATATTTTTACCACTCATCTCAAGAACAGTCTGATTGGAAAGAACAAAAACCATGCATACAAAGCTGTAAATGAACAGTAGTATTTGTGTGTCAGGGACCGTAAATAATTGCAGGATTGTGTATGGTTATGTTACCTGGGCAGGAAACATACGCAGGTTCCTCATTCACAATGCATTCAGACTGTCCTATTTATACTAACTGTAGATGCTATTCATTGAGTTGTCAGTATCTGTATATATTTGTAATAAAGTAACTTTTGTATAAAAGTAACAGCAATAAGTATAATTTAAAAATATAACTCTTTGAGGTGATGATTTGGAGATGCTGGTGTTGGACTGGGGTGTACAAAGTTAAAAATCACACCACACCAGGTTATAGTCCAACAGGTTTAATTGGAAGCACTAGCTTTCGGAGCGCTGCTCCTTCATCAGGTAATAGATATTACCTGATGGAGGAGCGGCGCTCCAAAAGCTCGTGTGCTTCCAATTAAACCTGTTGGACTATAACCCGGTGTTGTGTGATTTTTAACTTTGAGGTGGTTAGTCTCACAGATCAGTGGCTCCTTGGCTAACTCCCTATCACCAATTTAGTAAAATGGATTGATTGCTGACAATGTGGTTTCCTCTAGACTGGAAAGCCCAAACACAGATTCGGTCTTTGTTTAAGATGAACATCTCCACTCAGTCCATAAGTGTGGTTCTAAGATTTCAAATCTTCCTTTCAGAATGACACTGGCATCTTGGACTTCCAATGACTGTCAACACAATCTTGAGGAATAATGTTTTACCTGCTACAGCCTCACCACTGGATTGCACATCAACAGATTAAAAATCACCACTTTCAATTTTTCTTTGATGTTGTGTGACACAGAGTGGATAGGATTAAACTTCTTCCCACTCACAGGGAGTCTGGCACAAGGGAATTAATCTTAAAATGAGACTATTTAAGATTCATAGAAAAATAAGAAATCATGCAAAGTGTGAAACTGTTTCTCTCAGTTACTGACTCAATGAATAATTTTAAATAACATAAATTTATTTTTACTTCCAAACCCATGACCACTTACACCTAAAAGGACAAGGGCAGCAGATACGCTGGAACACCACCCTCTGCAAGTTTCCCTACAAGCCCCTCACCATCCTGACTTGGAAACATATCACTGTTCCTTTGGTGTAGCTGGGTCAGAATCCTGGAACTCATTCCCTAACAACATAACGGTTTCAATCTTCTTTTAAAATCTGGTATTGGTTGCTTTTAATATTTCAGTAAGATTTGCTGTTTGTTACCTTAAGTTTTTCAGAGTTAAACAAAGTGAGCAACTGGAATGAAGTTAATTCGGCAGCTATCTGAAACCACTTCTTGATTAGTAGCAGAGCAGAACTAACTCATCTGGGCGGTACGGTGGCATAGTGGTTAGCACTGCTGCCTCACAGCGCCAGAGACCCGGGTTCAATTCCCGCCTCAGGCGACTGACTGTGTGGAGTTTGCACATTCTCCCCGTGTCTGCGTGGGTTTCCTCTGGGTGCTCCGGTTTCCTCCCACAGTCCAAAGATGTGCAGGCCAGGTGAATTGGCCATGCTAAATTGCCCGTAGTGTTAGGTGCAGGGGTAAATGTAGGGGAATGGGTCTGGGTGGGTTGCGCTTCGGCGGGTCGGTGTGGACTTGTTGGGCCGAAGGGCCTGTTTCCACACTGTAAAGTAATCTAATCTAATCTATATCACAAGCATGATAAATGGAGTGTAGCTGGCACAGAGCAGACACCCTGGGAGTTTGACAGTGTGAAAGTTCAGTGAACTATCGAAGGAGTATCTTTGCTTTTCCTTTCCAAACCCCTTTTGGAGTGTTGAAAATGTGTTGCTGGAAAAGCGCTGCAGGTCAGGCAGCATCCAGGGAACAGGAGAATCGACGTTTCGGGCATAAGCCCTTCTTCAGGAATGAGGAAAGTTTGTCCAGCAGGCTGAGATAAAAGATAGGGAGGAGGGACTTGGGGGAGGGACGT
>NC_057716.1:106465879-106468346 GCF_004010195.1 Chiloscyllium plagiosum
GTGGAAGGGTACTGGTTGGTACGGTGGGAAAGGAAGAAGCGGAGGGCTTTGAGTCCTTCGTGATGGGGGATGGAGGTGTACAGGGACTGGATGTCCATGGTGAAAATAAGGCATTGGGGACGGGGAAGCGAAAATCCTGGAGCAGGTGGAGGGCATGGATGGTGTCCCGAACGTAGGTGGGGAGTTCTTGGACTAAGGGGGACAGGACGGTGTCAAGGTATGCGGAGATGAGTGTACCAGTTCAGCTGCTGGGAACCATTGCGCACACCATTTGTAAAACAGATGAAAGTCAAGACTGACATAAGAGTCTGGTAAGATGATGAGGTGCTAAATGTTTACATATAACTTTAGGTTGTAAGTGGTATATAAACAGATTAAAGCAATCTAGAAGTAGGCCATTTGGCTCCTCAAAATTGGTCCACCATTCAATAAGATCAAGGCTGATCTGTTTGAGTTTTGAATTCCCATTCCCAAATATCTTCGATAACCCCGATTCTCTTGCTGAGCAAGAATCTGTCTACCTCTGCCTGATGCTGCATCTGGAGGCAGAGTTCCACAGTTGAAACAACCATCCGAGGGAAACAATCTCTCCTTGTTTCTGTCCTGGAAAGGTGACCCCTCATTTTAAAACCAACGTTTAATGTTGTAAAACTGTGATACGCACTAACGATTCATTTTACGTGATTATTGATTAACATTTCACAAATTAGCATACAGACAATGGGGAGATGGGCATTGTGTCCCTATCCTTCCAGACTCAAACATGATCCAGGGCACACATACCTGTAGCAAGGACCGAAAACTACAGGAACTGTAGTTTAAAGTTATTGAATTGGAGACAGATATACTGGAAGAATCAGATTAGCAATGGTAGCCTGGATGAGGAACTCACAGAATGCTTTTTAGATAGTTTCCAAGAGCAGCACATTCTGGAACCAAACAGAGAATGGTTGGTTATACAACAAGAGGTATGGAGTGACAGGATTAGTTAATAGCCTTGGGGAAAAGGCACCTCCGGTTAGCAGTGACCACAATATGATTGAGTTATGTCCCATTTGAAAGGGAAAATAGTAAGTCTAAGACTGGTTCTTTAAACTTAAATAAGAGCCACTATATGGGCACGCAAGGGGAAGGGACCTGGGATTTAGGCGAGGGGGTGGTTCAAAAGAGAAACAGTGGAATTCTTTTAAGGGGATGTTTCAGAATAGTCAGAAAAATGTATATCCATAATTTAAAGAAAAATTCTAAGGGGAGAACACACCATCTGTCTTTTACTAAAAACTTGAAGGGAAGCTTCAAACTTATTTGTACAAGTCGAGTGGAAGATGAGATGATTGGACAGACTATAAAGAAACCATAGATGTAGGAGCAGGAGGAGGTCATTTCACCCATCGAGTCAGCTCTGACACTCAATAAGGTCATGCGTGATAATCCTCATAACTCTTGACTTCCTTACTAATTAAAAATCTCTCTCAGCCTTGAATATATTTAATGCTCCAGCCTCAACAGCCCTCTGTGGTAAAGAGTTCTCCGGGTCGGTGTGGACTTGTTGGGCCGAAGGGCCTGTTTCCACACTGTAATCTAATCTAATCTAAAAAAGCCTTGAATATATTTAATGCTCCAGCCTCAACAGCCCTCTGTGGTAAAGAGTTCTCCAGATTCACTCCTGTCTGAGGGAAAAATAAAAATCCTCCTCATCGCTGTCTTAAATAGGCATCTCTTCCTGTGAAATTATGCCTTTTGGTCCTAGGCAGTCCCAAAGGGGCAACAGGTTTTCTGCATAGACTTTGCCAAGCCCCATTAAGAATATTTTTTGTTTCAGTTAGGTTGCCTCTCATTCTTCTATATTCCAAAGAGTGCAAGTTGAACCTATTAAACCTCTCTTCAATTAACAGTCCCTCCATTCTCAGGATCAATGTCATAGAGTCATACAGATGTACAGCACGGAAACAGACCCTTCGGTCCAACTTTTCCAATCCGACCAGATATCCCAAACCAATCTACTCCCACCTGCCAGCACTCGGCCTATATCCCTCTAAACCCTTTCTATTCATATAACCATCCAGATGCCGTTTAAATGTTGCAATTGTACCAGCCTCCACCACATCCTCTGGCAGCTCATTCCATACACACATCACCTTCTGCTTGATAAAGTTGCCCCTTAGGTCTCTTTTATAACTTTTCCCTCTCACCTTAAACCTATGCCCTCTAGTTCTGGACTCCTTCACCCCAAGGAAAAGACTTTGGCAGGTTCATAACTCCTTGAAAGTGGAGTCACAGGTAGATAGGATTGTGAAGAAGGCGTTTGGTATGCTTTCTTTATTGGTCAGATTATTGAGTGCAGGAGTTGGGAGACCATGTTGCGGCTGTACAGGACATTGGTTAGACCACTGTTGGAATATTACGTTCAATTCTGGTCTCCTTCCTATCGGAAAGATGTTGTGAAACTTGAAAGGGTTCAGAAAAG
>NC_057716.1:106468365-106476921 GCF_004010195.1 Chiloscyllium plagiosum
CGTGTATGGAATGAGCTGCCAGAGGAAGTGTGGAGGCTGGTACAATTGCAACATTTAAAAGGCACCTGAATGGGTATATGAATAGGAAGGGTTTGGAGGGATATGGTGGGACTAGATTGGGTTGGGATATCTGGTCGGCATGGATGGGTTGGACTCAAAAGTCTGTTTCCGTGCTGTACATCTCTATGACTCTATGATTCTAAGGACTTAGAGAGGTAGAGAGAGTCCGGAACAAGGTAACAATGTAGCAATTGGTCAGAACAGCTAAGACTAGCTGAGTTGCTCTGAGACAAAAACAAATTCGAATTTGGCCCATCAGTTTAAATTATGCCCCAAGATACCAAACTCCAATCAAGATTGAATTTGGTATTTTGACAATATTAAAACCGTCATGTAACTTTCTCTGGACTGCCTCAAATGCCATATTGTTCCTTTGATAAGGGGACCAAAACTGATCTCAGCATTCCAGCTGAGGTCTGACTAGTGCCTTATATAGTTTCGCAACACTTCCCTGTTTTCATTCTCCATTCCTTTCAAAACAAAGGCTAACATTCCATTTGCCTTCTCTATTAACTGCTAAATTGCTAGCTTTTTATGATTTTTGCACAAGAACTGCCAAACCCCTCTATGCTGTAGCTTCCTGCAGTCCATCTCCATTTAAATAATATTCAGCTCCTCTATTCTTCCTGTCAAAGTTCATCATCTAACTTTTCCCACAATATATTCCATCTGCCAAGTTTTTATCCATACACTTAACCTGTCAGTGACCTTCTGTAAACTCTTTGTGTGTCATCCCCACTATTTGTTTTTCCAACTATTTTTGTGTCATCTGCAAACTTGAATGTGGTACATTTGATTCCATATTCTAAGTCATTTTTATACGTGGTTCTCCACTGGTTATGAGTTTCAATGATGTAAATGTTCCCCTTATTTCAACTCTCCATTCTTCCATTAAACTAGTTATCCTTTATTCATGCTAACATATTACCACAATACCATGGTCTCTTATTAAGTAATTTAACATGTCGTAGCTTTTCAAGCAGAGGAGGGTCACCTGGAAACCTATCTATATTATTTCCATGGCTTCCCTTTTATCTATTCTGCTTGTCACTTTCTGAAAGAATTCCAGCAAATTTGTCAGGGACAGTTACTACTTTATGAAACCTTGATGTTGTTCCTACTTGATCATATTATGTGCTTCTAGATGCTTTGTGAAAACATCCTTTACAATGAAGTATAAGATTTTTCCAATAACTGGCTTATATGTACCTTTTTCTGTCTCCTGCCCTTTCTGAATAGAAGTGTTACATTGCCAGTTTTCCAATTCTCCGGCACTTATCCAGAATCTAAAGATTCCTGGAAGATTACTACGAATGCATCTATCTCTGTAATTACTTCCTTTAATATGTTAGAATGTACTTCACCAGATACAAGGGAACTATCAGTCTTTAGCCCTATTAGTTTCTCTCATACTTTTTCTCAATTATAGTTATTTTCTCTTTCCCTTTGCCCCCTGATTACTTAGTATTTTGAATTGCTATTAATGTCTTCTACTATGACGACCAATACAAAGTATTTAATTCAACTCCTCTGCCACTTCCTGATTCCCTATTATCATGTTGCCATCTCATTCTCTAAGAGCCTTCATTCACTTTGGCTTCTCTCATCCTTTTCAAATATTTAAAAAAAAAACTCTTGCTGTCTGTTTTTATATTACTCACTAGTTTGCTTGTATTGCTGATGAAGGGCTTTTGCCTGAAACGTCGATTTTCCTGCTCCTCGGATGCTGCCTGACCTGCTGTGCTTTTCCAGCACCACTCTGATCTAAACTCTAGTTTCCAGCATCTGCAGTCCTCATTTTTGCCTGCTAGTATTGCTGATTTTCTCCCTCTATTATTTGTTTGCTTATCTTTTATTCTTTATTAAAACTTTCCCAAACTTCTGGCTTTCCACTAACCTTTGCCACATATATAACTTTTTCTTTCAATGTGAATTCATAGCTTCATAGTATTAGAGGTAGGAGTAGGCCATTTGGCCCATCGAGCCTGCTCCACCATTCATTAAGATCATGGCTGATCTATCCATCATCTCAGCTCCTCCAACCTGCATTATCCCCATAACCCTTCATTCCCCTAACATGCAAAAACCCATCCAACTGTGTCTTGAATATATTTAATGAAGCTGCCTTTACTGCTTCCTTGGGCAGAGAATTCCATAGATTCCCTACTCTCTGGGAAAAGCAGTTCCTCCTCATCTCTGTCCCAAATCTATTCCCCCTAACCTTGAGGTCATGTCCCCTAGTCCTAGTCTTACCCACCAGCGGAAACAACTTGCCTGCCTCTATCTTATCCCTATTACAATCCCAGGCGGCTCAACCTCTCCATATAGGGTAACCCCCTTCATCTCTGGAATCAACCTAGTGACCTTCCTCTGCACCGCCTCTAAAGCCAGTATATCCTTCCTCAAATAAGGAGACCAGACCTGCGCACAATATTTCAGATGCAGCCTTACCAACAACTTATAAAATTGTAGAAGAACCTCTCTGCTTTTAAATTCAATCCCTCTAGCAATGAAAGCCAATATTCCATTTGCCTTTCTGATTACCTGTTGCACCCGCAAATCAACTTCTAGCAATTCAGGTTCGAGCACTCCTAAGTGCCTCTGCAGAACAGCATGCTGCAAACTTTCATCGTTTAAATAATACTCTGACCGACCAAGCTATCCTTAACATCCCTGGTTCCCTGGTTGGCTTATCCCTATTGTAGAATCTTTTATTTTGATTGTTATGGACCAGGCCAGACCCCCTCAAAATATTTCAAGAAGGTAACCCATACCCTAACTTTTGTAGTTGTTTTAAGCAGGTGTAAGGTGGATATTCCAGGAGGGATGCAGCTGGTCAAACTACTCAGTTTTAAACAAAGAAATTCAATTTACAGACTACCAAATGAAACAAAAGAGGACAGAATATAGAATAACTTAACCTATCCGAAAACCCAACTGATTCTATCACAACTTAATGATGCTGTTCCAATTTCCTGCAACATCCCCATAAACACACCCCATGGCAAAAAGATAAATTCAAACATAAATTCTTACAGGAGAGATGTCAGAGAGAGAATCAGCATGGAAACTGTAACTGTTTCTTTGTGTCCCCAGCTAAAACTAAACCAAACTAGAAAAATCCATGAACTGGGAGAACTGGCCACTCCCCTTTCATTGCACAAGTGTTTTAAAAAAAATCTTAAAAACCCTTTTCCCCGATTGTTGCCTTAGGCAATAAATGTTAGCCATAATCAAAGTGGCCCCACCCAGGCAAATTGGAAACTCTCTCCTTTACAACCCCTTTTTCAAAAAACCAAGGACAACATAACCTTGATAAATGAGCAGCATCATCACATGATACATAAACTATTTCCTTCAACATTTGCCATTCTTCCCATCTTTGCTGCTAAACTCCTTTTCCAATCCACTCCAGCCAGCCCGACCCTCCTTCCTTTGTAATTATCCTGATTTAAGTTGAGCACATTGTTTCCTAACCACATTTTCCTCTTTGAACCTGATTGCTACATTCTACAATTATGGTCTCTATTTTCTTGGGGATCTTCACATCTGAAATCATTTATTAAACTTGCCTCATTGCTCATCATCAGATTAAAAATAGCCTGATCCCTTGTTGGATTCACAACACATTCTAGGAAGCTGTCCCAAATACACTCTGAATTTTTCCTTATGGGTTCCTCTGCCAATCTGGCTACCCCAATGTAAACAAAGATTGAAATCATCCATGATTAATGTACTGAGTAAAAACCAAAATAATTGCAGATGCTACAAATCAGGAACAAAAACAGAAATTGCTGGAAAAACAAGTAGGTCTGGTAGCATCTGTGGACAGAAATCAGAATTAACGTTTTGGGTTGAGTGACTCTTCCTCAGCTAGGAAAATGTCAGTTTATGTGCAGAAGAGAGGGTGTTCAAGGAGTAAATGATAGATGGGGATAGAGCCCAAAGCGAGAGAAGAACAGTTGGACAGTCAAAGGAGTAGATAATGATCTGGCTAGGAGGATGAATAGCTGTTAATGGAGCTGTTGGTGGGTAACAATGGGTTGGGTGTATGAGCAGACTATGTGATAACAAGGGCAATTAAGGACTGCAGATGCTGGAGATCAGAGTCTAGATTAGAGTGGTGCTAGAAAAGCACAGCAGGTCAGGCAGCATTTGAGGAGCAGGAAAATCAACATTTCGGGCAAAAGCCCTTCATCAGGAAATCTATTTGATAACAAGGCCTGGTGTGTGGGCGTCAGGATCAGGGCATGGGGGAGCTCAAGCCCTAAAGCTATTGAACTCAAGATTGAATCCAGAAGGCTATGGTTCCCCAAGCAGAAAATTAGGTGCTGATTAATCTGCTATCTTACATACCTGCATATTGATTCTCTGTCCTACTGTATAACTAAGGTGGGATGGTGGCTCAGTGATTAGCACTGCTACCTCACAGCACCAGGGTCCCAGGTTCAAGTCCAACCTTGGGCAACTGTCTGTGTGGAGTTTGCACATTCTCCCCGTGTCTGCGTGGGTTTCCTCCGGGTGCTCCGGTTTCCTCCCACAGTCCAAAGATGTGCAGGTTAGGTGAATTGGCCATGCTAAATTGCCCGTAGTGTTAGGTGCATTAGTCAGAGGGAAATGGATTATTGGGCCAAAGGGCCTGTTTCTACACTGTAGGAAATCTAAATCTACTATCAGGGGCCAGTAGAATACTCCTGCCAGCGTCTTCTTCCCCTTGTTATTTCTTACCTCTATCCATATGGATTCCACAACTTCCGATCTGAGATCACCTCTTCCCATTGTACTTATTCCATCCCGTACTAACAAAGCTACCCATCAAGACCCCCAGCCTTTCCTTCCTGCGTGTCTTTTTTAGAAGCTACATGCCCCTGAATATTTAGCTCTCAGCTTTGATCTTCTTGTACCCATACCTCCATTATGACTATAATATCATACCTTTATATATAAGTTTGTATCTTTATAAATACAAACTATATTTGTCCCATTAATTCACTTATTTCGGTCCAAATACTATATACATGTAAATAAATCACCATTAATTTGGCCTTTTTTTAACATTTCTTTCCCTCCTTTCACCCTGTGCCCCTTCCTGCCCCACTCTGGTAACTGCTATCCAGACAGCTGCTCCTTAATGCTGTTTTATACATTTGTCTTGTAAGTCTACATATCCCCTTTCCCCAACATTCCCTCCATTTTCCCACCCCCAATTAGTCTAAAGCCATACCAGCAAACCTGGCTATTCAATTCTCCAGGATATTGGTTGGAGCACAGTTGAAGTGAAATCCGTCCCACCAGAACAGCTCCTTTCTCCCCCAGTACTGATGCTTGTGCCCCATGAACTGATACTCATTCTGCACGTAACAATCTCTGAGCTACATGTTTAACTCCTTGGCTTTATTTATCCTGTCCCAGTTTGCCTGTGGCTTAGATAGTAATGCTGAGATTATTACCTTGGAGATTCTGCTTTTCAATTTAGCTCCTAACTGTTACAGAGAAACGTAGGAGCAGGAGTGGGCCACTCAGCCTCATGAGCTTGCTCTGCTATTCACTGAGATCATGGCTGACCTGTGTCCTAACTCCATATACCTGTCTTAATACCTTTTCTTAAATTCTTTCAGACTCTTGCAGCAGAGCCACTTTTCTAGTCCTATCACTATCATTAGTACCAATGTGGATGACGACTCCTGGATCCTTCCCGCTCAGTCCCTGGCCCCAAGACAATATCCTTAACTCTGGCATCAGGCAGTCAACACAACCTTCAGACACCCACCCATAGCTGTAGAGAACAGCTTTTATCCTCGGAATGGTATTGTCCCCATGCCACATCTACAGTCCTATTTAGCTTTCCCTTCAAATGGCTGTTTGTACCACAGTGTCATGGCCATCTTCCTGCAGTCCCCACTGCTGTCCACACGACTTGTTATAAATTTGTAACTTGGGCAATTGCAGAGCCCAAGGCTCCTTAGTTCCAATCTGAATCCTCGTACCTATCACACCTACAGTCACACCCTCCTGTCCCTCATCACAGACCAAGTTTGAATCGACCTATTCTGAAAGGTGTGACCACCCTTTGGGGCAACGTCAAGGTAACATTCCCCTTCCCTGATGTGGCATAATGTCTGCAGCTTGGACCCCAGCTTGGATCTGAGGTCAAGCTGCAGTTACTTACCTCAGAGGTATTCCCTCTGGGTCATCTTGGTATCCAGCAGCAACAGCAGAAACAACTGGTGGTAGACTAACCTGAGAGACTAACACCATGTCCTGCCATTGCTAACATATTTGATTTAATTTATGTATTAATTATTTTAGATTCCCTGCCCCTTACACTATTACTTTAAGTTTAAAAAATCATGAGTAGCAAACATATAATGACCAGCTGTTTTTATAAGAGAAGAAAAGCAATGGAGGCTTCAGCACAAACTGAAGACATTGCTTTGATTGTACAGACGAGAAATATTTACCAGTCCTACTCACCAATCAGCTTCTTTCCCTGCACTTGGGTCACATTGTGGTTAAAGATGTCCCTCCACCACAGTTCTCACTAAAGATCAGCCTCTTGATCCACATCTTGTCTCCTCTTCCACTTTCCTGTTTGGACTTGTTGGGCTAAATGGTCTGTTTCCACACCTGGAGATTTTACTTCTTGTGGTAATTTTTAGTTAAAACACCTCTGTCCCCTTTGCATCGGATTCCCACTTTGAATCAAATTTCCAGTTTCACTCATACAGCCTTTACCACACTCAGTTGAAATGGTTTAGCTCAGTTGCCTGGACAGCTAGTTTGAATGCAGAGTGATACCAAACAGCCTGGGTTCATTCCCTGCACTGGCTGAGATTACCAAGAAAGACTCTCCTTCTCAACCTTTCCCCTGGTGTGCAAACTCTCAGGTTAGTCTACCACCAGTTGTTTCTCTAATGAGAGAACAGCCCTATGGTCTTTTGGACTTCATTTTTTTTCAGAAATACAAAATAATATTCCAGTTATTATATAAATTAAGATACAAAAGAAGAGAGAAACTTGGTGAAATTGAGGGTGGTAGAACTGGGAAGATGTATGGAACTATGGGCTAACAAGTCCCTGGGTCCTGGTGGACTTTATCCTCGGTCTTAAAGAGGTGATAGATTTGTTAGGGCTAATTTTCCAAAATTAGCTAGATTCTGGAAAGGTTCTATTGTACTGGAAAGGATCAAACACAACCCTAACCCTAAGCCTAATCTCTTTCAAGGACAGACAGGAAGAAAATAGAAAACTATAGGCACGTGGCTTCATGTCTGTTGCAAACTAGGTGTTAGAATTGATCAGAAAGAACACTCTACTGGGATCCCGGAAAAGCCAATTAAATTATGAAGATTCAGCATGGATTTGTTAAAGGGGAATTTTGTTTAACCAATATATTAGAGTTCAAAGGAGTAACGTGCTGTGGATAAAGGGGAGCTCTCACTAGTAACCTTACATACAGATGAGGAAGGACACCACTTCGACTGGGATAACACATCCATCCTAGGACAAGCCAAACAAAAACATGCATGAGAGTTCCTAGAAGCATGGCATTCCAACCGGAACTCTATCAACAAACACATCGAGTTAGAACCCATCTACCACCCCCTGAGAAAAAGAACATGAAGTGACTTCACCACAGGAAATGACATCACCAACTCAAAGAAACCCAAACATATAAATAGAAAACAGGAATTATTAGCATTGCTTTGCCTGAGGCCCACTGAAGATGTTACCTAGTAGGGTGACGAAACGTCTGGAAATGAACCTTCCAGCTCAGCGAGCAAACCTACATCCAAAGGGGAGCCTGTAGTGCAATTTAAAGCTCATGGTGTACTCAGGAACATATTTGTTTTTAATAGAAGATTGGTTGGCTGGCAAAAACAGAGAATATAAATTAATGGATCTTTTCTGATTGGTACGATGTGACAATGCAGTACTAAAGAGATCTGTTCTGGGGTTTCATCATTTTACAATTTATATCAATGACTGAGATCAGCTAAATTTGCAGATGATACAAAAGTATGTTGAAAAGTAAGTTGTGAATAGGACTTAAGGAGGTTGTAGATGCATGGATAGGTTGAGTAAGTGGGCAAAGGTCCAGCACATGGAGTATGGTGTGGGAAAATTCAAAGTTGTTTACTTTGGCAGGAAGAATAACAAGCAAAGTATTATTTAAATGGAAAGAACTGCAGAATCCAAGGTGTGCCACAAGGATCAGTGCTGGGTCCTCTGATCCTCATCATTTATGTAAATGATTTGGACGTGACCACAAGAGGTATAGTTAGTAAGTTTGCTGATGACACCAAAATTGGAGGTGTAGTGGACAGCGAAGAAGGTTACCTCAGATTACAACAGGATCTGGACCAGATGGGCCAATGCGCTGAGAAGTGGCAGATGGAGTTTAATTTAGATAAATGTGAGGTGCTGCATTTTGGGAAAGAAAATCTTAGCAGGACTTATGCACTTAATGGTAAGGTCCTAGGGAGTGTTGCTGAA
>NC_057716.1:106477224-106514390 GCF_004010195.1 Chiloscyllium plagiosum
GGGGAGTCCAGAACTAGGGGGCATAGGTTTAGGGTGAGAGGGGAAAGATATAAAAGAGATCTAAGGGGCAATGTTTTCACTCAGAGGGTGGTACGTGTATGGAATGAGCTGCCAGAGGAAGTGGTGGAGACTGGTACAATTGCAATATTTAAAACGCACTTGGATGGGTATATGAATAGGAAGGGTTTGGAGGGATATGGGCCAGGTGCTGGCAGGTGGGACTAGATTGGGTTGGGATATCTGGTCAGCAGGGACGGGTTGGACAGAAGGGTCTGTTTCCGTGCTGTTCTTCTCTATGACTTTAAGGTTCAGAGGGTTCAAGGTGTTCCGGTGCATGAGCCACAAAATAGGTACAGCAAGTATTCGCAAGGCCAATAAAATGTAATCCATTAATAATGAAAAAATTGAAAATAGCAGCAAGGATGCATCAGACACGTCTTGAATAGTGGGTCCAGGTTTGTTCATATTTAATGATCCAAATCACTAAGACACAGACAACATTCTGGACGGCACGGTGGTACAGTGGTTAGCACTGCTGCCTCACAGCGCCAGAGACCCGGGTTCAATTCCCGCCTCGGGCAACATTTCCCCCCGTGTCTGCGTGGGTTTGCTCCGGGTGGTCTGGTTTCCTCCCACAGTCCAAAGATGTGCAGGTTAGGTGAATTGGCCATGCTAAATTGCCCATAGTGTTAGGTGCATTAATCAGGGGTAAATGTAGGGGAATGGGTCTGGGTGGGTTGCTCTTCGGAGGGTCGGTGTGGACTTGTTGGGCCGAAGGGCCTGTTTCCACACTGTAAGTAATCTAATCTAATCTAATTGTGCTGGATGTGGTTCAGAGGAGGTTTTCTGGATTGATACTTGGAATGAGTGGATTGTCTTACAAGGATAGATTGGACAGACAGAGCATGTTTCTATTGGGGTTTAGAAAGGTGAGGGTTGACTTGATTGAAGTGTGTAAGATCCTGAATGGTCTTGATAAAGTGGACATGGAAAAGAATCCTCCCCTTCTGGAACAGTCTAGCACTGTTTAAAATTAGGGATTAATGGCATTAATGTGGATTTAATTAGTTTCCTCATTTCCCCTCCCCCCACCTTACCCCAGTTCCAACCTTCCAACTCAGCATTGTCCTCATGACCTGTTTTACCCGTCCATCTTCCTTCCCACCTATCCACTCCACCCTCCTCTCTGGCCTATCACCCTTCACCCCCATCTATTGCATTCTCAGCTACCTTCGCCCCAGCCCCACCCCCACCCCCTCCCATTTATCTCTCCACCCCCTCAACTCACAGCCTCATTCCTGATGAAGGTCTTTTGCCCAAAACATCGATTCTCTTGCTCTTTGGATGCTGCCTGACCTGCTGTGCTTTTCCAGCACCACACTCCCGACTCTAATCTCCAGCATCTGCAATCCTCACTTTTGCCTTAGAATTAGGGATTGCCCATTTAGGACTGAGACGAAAGGTTTCTTTTTCCCTCAAAGCACACAACTTTGGAAGTTTCTCCTTTAGAAATTAGGGTCATTTCTTCTTTAATTCATTTATGGGGTGTGCTGGCTTGGCTACTTTTTAATTGCCTATCATTAGCTGTTCTTGAGAAGGCTGTGATGGGCTTTTTCTTGAACTGCTGCATTCTATGTGCTGTAGGTAGACCCACAATGCCGTTACAGAGGGAGTTTCAGGCTTTTTGACTCATCAATAGTGAAGGAATAGCAATATAGGTTTAAGTGAGGATGGTGCATGACTTGGAGAAGACCTTACAGGGTGGTGTTCCCATATGTCTGCTGCCCTTGTCCTTCTTGTGGGTTTGGAAGGTGTGATTAAAGGAGCCTTGGTGAACTTCTCCCGGTGTCGTGTGATCTTTGACTCTGTCCACCCCAGTCCAACACTGGCACCTCCACATCATCTTCTAGATGCTACACATGGCTGTTACTGCATGTTCGTGATGGAGGGTCTGCATGTTTGTGGATACAGCGGGATGTAATAGTGGGTGAAGGACCTGAACTGAAGGGAATTTATATTAGGCAGGAAATGGTGTTGGAGAGACCGTTAGGTCTGAAGGCTGATAAATCCCCAGGACCTGATGGTAGGGTACTGAAGGAGGTGGCTCTAGAAATGGTGGATGCATTGGTGATCATTTTCCAATGTTCTATAGATTCAGGATCAGTTTCTGCGGATTGGAAGGAGCTAATGTTGTCCCACTTTCTAAGAAAGGAGGGAGATAGAAAACAGAAAATTATAGACCAGTTAGTCTGACCTCAGTGTGGGAAAAATGCTGGAATCAATTATAAAGGACGAAATTACGACACATCTGGATAGTAGTAACAGGATAGGTCAGAGTCAGCATGAAGAGGAAATTTATGAAGAGGAAATCATGCTTGACTAATCTTCTGGAATTTTTTGAGGATGTAACTCTGAAGGTGGACAAGGGAGATCCACTGGATGTAGTAAACCTGGACTTTCAGAAAGCCTTCAATAAAGTCCCACATAGGAAGTTAGTGAGCAAAATTAGGGCACATGGTATTAGGGGCAAAATACTGACATAGATTGAAAATTGGTTGGCTGACAGGAAACAAAGAGTTGTGATAAACGGCTCCCTTTTGGAATGGCAGGCAGTGACCAGTGTGGTACCACAGGGATCAGTGCTGGGACCGCAGCTTTTTACAATGTACATTAATGATATAGATGAAGGTATTAAAACTAATATTAGCACATTTGCTGATGACACAAAGCTGGGTGGTAGGGTGAAATGTGAGGAGGATGTTAAGAGAATACAGGGTTACCTGGAAAGGCTAGGTGAATGGACGGATGCATGGCAGATACAGTTTAATATGAATAAATGTGTGGTTATCCACTTTGGTGACAAGAACAGGAAGGCAGATTACTACCCAAATGGAGTCAAGTTAGGTAATGGGGCAGTACAACGAGATCTAGGTGTTCTTGTACATCAGTCAATGAAAGCAAGCATGCAGGTACAGCAGGCAGTGAAGAAAGCTAATAGCGTGCTGGCCTTCATAATAAGAGGAATTGAGTATAGAAGCAAAGAGATCCTTCTGCAGCTGTACAGGGCCCTGGTGAGACCACACCTGGAATATTGTGCGCAAATGTGGTCTCCAAATTTGAGGAAAAACATTCTGGCTATTGAGGGAGTGCAGCGTAGGTTCACGAGGTCAATTCCCGGAATGGCGGGACTACCACGGTGGCACAGTGGTTAGCACTGCTGCCTCACAGCGCCAGAGACCCGGGTTCAATTCCCGACTCAGGCGACTGACTGTGTGGAGTTTGCACATTCTCCCCGTGTCTGCGTGGGTTTCCTCCGGGTGCTCCGGTTTCCTCCCACAGTCCAAAGATGTGCGTACACATCTTTGGATCATCATCCAAAGATGTGCAGGTCAGGTGAATTGGCCATGCTAAATTGCCCGTAGTGTTAGGTTAAAGGGGTAAATGTAGGGGTATGGGTGGGTTGCGCTTCGGCGGGTCGGTGTGGACTTGTTGGGCCGAAGGGCCTGTTTCCACACTGTAAGTAATCTAATCTAATCTAATCTAATCTAAGAGACAAATCAAATTACCTTACGCTGAAAGATTGGAGTGACAGGGCTTGTATACCCTTGAGTTTAGAAGGCTGAGAGGGGATCTGATTGAGACGTATCAGATTATTAAAGAATTGGACACCCTGGAGGCAGGAAGCATGTTTCCACTGATGGGTGAGTACCAAACCAGAGGACACAGTTTAAAAATAAGGGATAGGCCACTTAGAACAGAGTTGAGGAGAAACTTCTTCACCCAGAGAGTGATGGGTGTATGGAATGCTCTGCCCCAGAGGGCAGTGGAGGCCCAGTCTGTGGATACTTTCAAGAAAGAGTTGGATAGAGCTCTTAAGGATAGTGGAATCAAGGGTTATGGGGATAAGGCAGGAAGAGGATACTGATTAAGGATGATCAGCCATGATCATAATGAATGGTGGTGCTGGCTCGAAGGGTCGAATGGCCTACTCCTGCACCTATTGTCTATTGTTTTGTCCTGCGTGGTGTTGAGCTTCTTAAGTGTTGTAAGAGCTCCAACCAGCCAAGCAAATGGGGAACATTTCATCACACTCCTGACTTGTGTTTCATAGATGGTGGACAGGCTTTGAGGAGACAGGTGATGAGTTACTCACTGTCGGATTTCTAACCTCTGACCTACACTTATAGCTAAAGTATTTATATAGCCCAGTTCAGTTTCTGGTCAATGGTAACCTCCGGGATATTGATAATAGGTGATGTAATGGTGGCAATGCTATTGAATGTCAATATTTTCTCTTGCTGGAGATGGTCATTGCCTAACGTGTGTTAGCAGAAGTCTAGATATTGTCCAGATGTTGCATGTGGACAAGGACTGCTTCAGTATCTGAAGAGTTGTGAATGGTGCTGAACACAGTGCAATCATTATCTACTTCTACACATCTGATCTTATGATGGAAGGAAGGTCATTGATGAAGCAGTTGAAGATGGTTGTACCTGCGACACTACTCTGAGAAACTCAAAGGGCTTATGTAGCACAATAGTAATGTCCTATTTCTGGGCCAGGAGGCTGGGTTCAAATTCCACCTGCTCCAGAGGTGTGTAATAACATCTTCAAACAGGTTGATAAGAAAATACTTAGCCTGAGAAATTCTGCAGAAATGTCCTGGAGCTGAGATGACTGACACCCCAATTAACACAATCATCTCGCTTTGTATCATGTATGAACCAGTGGAAAGTGTTGCCTGATTCCCATTGACCCCAATTCTGGTAGGACGCCTCAATAGCATAGTCAGTCAATTTCAGCCTTGATATCAAGGGCAGTCACTTTCACCTCACCTGCCATAGACCCAACCAGCTCAGAATATGTAACATTGCAGCGCAGTACAAGCTCTTTGGCCCTCAACGCTGCGCCAACGTGTGAAACGCATCTGAAGCTCATTTAACCTACACTATTCCATTCTCATCCATATGCCAATCCAATGACCATTTAAATGCCCTTAAAGTTGGCAAGTATACTACCGTTGCAGACAGTACATTCCATGCTCCGACTACCCTCTAAGTAAAGAACCTACCTCTGACATCTGTCCTATATCTATCACCCCTCAATTTAAAACTAGGTCCCCTTCTGCTAGCCATCGCCATCCGAGGAAAATGGCTCTCACTGTCCAACCTATCTAACCCTCTGATTATCTTATTTATCTCAATTAAGTCACCTCTCAACCTTCTTCTCTCGAATAAAAACACTCAGTTCCCTCAGCCTTTCCTCGTAAAACCTTCCCTCCATACCAGGCAACATCCTAGTAAATCTCCTCTGAACCCTTTCCAAAGCTTCCACATCCTTCCTATAATGCGGTGACCAGAACTGTACACAATACTCCAAGTGCAGCTGCACCAGAGTTTTGTACAGCTGCAGCATGACCTCATGGTTCTGAAACTTGATCCCTCAACCAATAAAAGCGAACACACTGTATGTCTTCTTAACAACCCTATCAACTGGGTTGCAACTTTCAAGGATCTATGTACCTAGACACTGAGATCTCTCTGCTCACCTACACTACCAAGAATCTTATCATTAACACAGTACTCTTCATTCCTGTTACTCTTTCCAAAGTGAATCACCTCACACTTTTTTGCATTAAACTCTATTTGCCACCTCTCAGCCCAGCTCTGCAGCTTACCTATGCCTCTCTGTAAGCTACAACATCTTTCTGCACTATCCACAACTCTACTGACGTTAGTGTCATCTGCAAATTTACTAACCCATCCTTCTATGCCCTCATCCAGGTCGTTTATAAAAATGACAAACAACAGTGGACCCAAAACAGATCCTTGCGGTACACCACGAGTAACTGAACTCCAGGATGAATATTTCCCATCAACCACCACCCTCTGTCTTCTTTCAGCTAGCCAATTTCTGATCCAAACTGCCACATCACCCTCAATCCCATGCCTTCATATTTTATGCAATAACCTACCGTGGGGAACCTTATCAAATGCCTTACTGAAATCCATATACACTACATCAACCGCTTTACCCTCATCCACCTGTTTGGTCACCTTCTCAAAGAACTCAATAAGGTTTGTGAGGCATGACTTATCTTTCACAAAACCTGTTGACTATCCTTAATCAACTTATTCCTTTCCAGATGATTATAAATCCTCTTTCTTATATCCCTTTCCAACACTTTACCTACAACCGAAGTAAGGCTCACTGATCTATAATTACCAGGGTTGTCCCTACGCCCCTTCTTGAACAAGGAAATAATATTTGCTACCGTCCAGTCTTCTGGCCCTATTCCTATAGACAATGACACATAAAGATCAAAGCCAAAGGCTCTGCAATCTCCTCCCTGGCTTCCCAGAGAATCCTAGGATAAGTCCCATCTGGCCCAGGGGACTTATCTACTTTTACAGTTTGCAGAATTGCTAACGCCTCCTCCTTGTGAACATCCATCCTGTCTAGTCTAGTAGCTCGTATCTCAGTATTCCCCTTGACAACATGGTCTTTTTCTAGTGTGAATACTGAGGAAAAGTATTCATTTAGCGCTTCCCCTATTTCCTCTGACTCCACACACTACTTCCCACTACCATCCTTGAATGGCCCTAATCATACTCTCATCATTCTTTTATTCCTGATACACCTTCAGAAAGCCTTATTATTTTCCTTGATCCTATCTGCCAACGACTCCTCATATTCCCTCCTGGCTCTTCTTAGGTCGCCCTTTAGGTCTTTCCTGGCTACATTGTAACTCTCAAGACCCTATCTGAGCTTTCACATCTAATCCTAACATAAGCCATCTTCTTCCTCTTGAAAAGAGATTCAACTTCCTTAGTAAACCAGGTCTCCTGCACTTGACAACATCCTCCCTGCCTGACCAGACCACACTTATCAAGGACCTGCAGTAGCTGGTCCTTGAATAAGCTCATTTCAAATGTGCCCATCCCCTGCAGTTTCCTTCCCCATCCTATGCATTCTAAATCTTGCCTAATTGCATCATAATTGCCTTTACCCCAGTTATACCTCTTTCCCTGCAGTATATACCCCTTCCTTTCCATTGCTAAAATAAACATAACCAAATTGTGGTCACTATCACCGATGTGCTCACCTACCTCCAAACCTGGTCGGGTTCATTACCCAGTACCAAATCTAATGTGGCCTCGCCCCTTGTTGGCCTGTCTACATACTTTGTCAGGAAACCCTCCTACACACACTGGACAAAAACTGACCCATCTAAAGTCCTTGAACTATAGTATCCCCAGTCAATTTTTTGAATGTTAAAGTACCCCATAGCAACTATCCTATTCTCTCACTCCTATCAAAAATCACCTTTCCTATCCTCTCCTCTACATCTCTGGAACTATTCAGAGGCCTATAGAAAACTCCCAACAGGATAACCTCTCCTCTCCTGTTTCTAATCCTCACCATACTACTTCAGTAGACGAGTCCTTAAACGTCCTTTCTGCAACCGTAATACTGTCCTTTCTGTCCCCTGACGGTAACCTTCTTTTACCTGAGGTGTCACTACTTCCTTTTAACTCCTCTCAATAATCCTCCCCCCACTTCCCGAATATTCCAAAGTTCATCCAGCTCCAGTTCTCTAATGCAGTTTTCAAGGAGCTGGAGTTGGGTGCACTTCCCACAGATGCAGTCAGCAGGGACACTAGTGGTGACCCTTACCTCCCACATTCTGCAGGAGGAAAATTCAACTGCCCTAATCTCCATTCCCACTATTCTAATTTCCCAACAAATTTAGCTTGGTCAATAATGGTGCTGCTGGGGCAGTCATGGTTATGAAATTGAACTCCCCCACTCAAAAGTATGTACTGAGGCCTTGCCATCTTGAATTCTCCCTCCAAGTGGTGAAGCAATTTATCAGTTGACAGGGACATGGAGCATGGTAACCAACAGGAGGTCTCCTTGCCTATGTTTGCCCTGGTGCCATGAGACTTCATGGTATCTGGAATTAATGTTAAGTGCTCCCAGTGCAGCTCCCTCCCGACTGTAGACCACTATGCTACCACATCTTTTGGTATTAGAGATGGTAACAATGTTGTCTTGGATATGATCTGTAAGCAAGGCTGTTGCTTGACTAGTTTGAGAAGACTCTCCCAATTTTTACGACTGAATCCTGATGTTAGTAAGGATTATGCAGGGTACTTAGATTGATTCCAGTGGTGTGTCCAGTTTCATTTCTTCTTTGACTTGTTTTGGAATTGGGTTCAATGAACAGCTAGACTATTTCATAGGGCAATTAAGAGTCAACCATAAGACCATAAGACATAGGAGTGGAAGTAAGGCCATTCGGCCCATCGAGTCCACTCCGCCATTCAATCATGGCTGATGCGCATTTCAGCTCCACTTACTAGCGTTCTCCCCGTAGCCCTTAATTCCTCTAGACAACAAGAATCTATCAATCTCGGCCTTGAAGACATTTAGCGTCCCGGCTTCCACTGCAATGAATTCCACAGGCCCACCACTCTCTGGTTGAAGAAATGTCTCCGCATTTCTGTTCTGCAATGACCCCCTCTAATTCTAAGGCTGTGTCCACGGGTCCTAGTCTCCTCGTTTAACTGAAACAATTTCCTAGCATCCACCTTTTCCAAGCCATGTATTATTTTGTACGTCTCTATTAAGTCTCCCCTTAATCTTCTAAACTCCAACGAATACAATCCCAGTATCCTCAACCACATTGCTGTGGGTCTGGAGTCATATCTGATCAGTCTAGATAAGAGTGACCGATTTCCATTCCTAAAGACTTCATTCTCTAAATGGCATTTGTGAACCAGATGGATTTTCACATTAGCATTCAACATTAATTCCACATTTCAGGTCCCTAGAGCATTTTCTGGGTATCTGGATTTCTAGCCCAGTGAAAGTATCACCTCCCCTTTGAAGGAGTTGGTAGATTGCTTCCTTTACCAAACAAGAATCTTAGGTTATTAGGGGAAGATGGGAATGTACATTCAAAACACAAACATATCAACAATGATCTTATTGAATGGCAGAGCGGGTTTGAGGGGATGAATGGTTGATTCCTGCTCCTAATGTGTGTTTGTATAATAAACATAAAGCATCATGCTCCAGCAAAAATGAAACTTGCATTTTCTGTCTACAAATTTAAATGAGAAATGAGAAATACCTCTATCGTTAATCATTGCAGCTAATTTTAAAAAAGTTTTTGTTTTGTATAAAAGCTTAAAGAAAAAGCAGTCAAGGCATAATATGACCCATTAAAAGCAGATTGGTCTGGCCCAATGGCACTTTCATGTCAGAAAAAAACATGGATTTTATTTACTATTTATTTGGGAATATCACGAAAGACTGAGTGAGTGGAGAAGTGTCAAATGGGCATCTGTTAGATACTCCCTTGACAACATAAGGACGACTGGTTTTCAAGCAGTGCTCATTGTGCTCAGGGCTGGTGACTGTAGCTGTGAGGTCATTCTCCCGGTGTTCAGGCCCAGTAGCAGTGAGACAGTTCTCCTGGTGTTCAGGCCCAGTAGCAGTGAGACCGTTCTCCTAGTGTTCAGGCCCAGTAGCAGTGAGACCGTTCTCCTGGTGTTCAGGCCCAGTAGCTGTGAGACCGTTCTCCCGGTGTTCAGGCCCAGTAGCTGTGAGACGGTTCTCCCGGTATTCAGGCCCAGTAGCTGTGAGACCGTTCTCCTAGTGTTCAGGCCCAGTAACAGTGCGACCGTTCTCCCGGAGTTCAGACCCAGTAGCAGTGAGACCTTTCTTCTGGAGTTCAGGCCCTGTAGCTGTGAGACCATTCTCCCGGTGTTCAGGCCCAGTAGCAGTGAGACCGTTCTCCTGGTGTTCAGGCCTAGTAGCTGGGAGACCATTCTCCCGCTGTTCAGGCCTAGTAGCTGTAAGGTTGTTCTCCCGGTGTTCAGGCCCAGTAGCTGTGAGACTGTTCTCCCGGTGTTCAGGCCCAGTAACAGTGCGATCGTACTCCCGGAGTTCAGGCACAGTAGCTATGAGACCGTTCTCCTGATATTCAGGCCCTGTAGCTGTGAAATCGTTCTCCCGATATTCAGGCCCTGTAGCTATGAGGTTGTTCTCCTAGTGTTCAGGCCCAGTAGCAGTGAGGCCGTTCTTCCGGAGTTCAGGCCCTGTAGCTGTGAGACCGTTCACCTGGTGTTCAGGCCCAGTAGCTGTGAGACCGTTCTCCCGGTGTTCAGGCCCAGTAGCTGTGAGACTGTTCGCCTGGTGTTCAGACACAGTAGCAGTGACTCCGTTCTCCTGGTGTTCAGGCCCTGTAGCTGTGAGACTGTTCTCCAGGTGTTCAGGCCCAGTAGCTGTAAGGTTGTTCTCCCGGTGTTCAGACCCAGTAGCTGTGAGACTGTTCTCCCAGTGTTCAGGCCCAGTAGCAGTGAGACCGTTCGCCTGGTGTTCAGGCCCAGTAGCAGTGAGACTGTTCTCCTGGTGTTCAGGCCCTGTAGCAGTGAGACCGTTCTCCCGGTGTTCAGGCCCAGTAACAGTGAGACCGTTCTCCTGGTGTTCAGGCCCAGTAGCAGTGAGACCGTTCTCCTGGTGTTCAGACCCAGTAGCAGTGAGACCGTTCTCCCGGTGTTCAGGCCCAGTAGCAGTGAGACTGTTCTCCCGGTGTTCAGGGCCAGTAGCAGAGACCGTTCTCCCGACATTCAGGCCTAGTAGCAGTGAGGTCATTCTCCTGCTATTTGGGGCGAGTAGCAGTAGAGTGTGTTGCTGGAAAAGCGCAGCAGGTCAGGCAGCATCCAAGGAGCAGGAGAATCGACGTTTCGGGCATAAGCCTTTCTTCAGGAATGCCCGAATCGTTGATTCTCCTGCTCTTTGGATGCTGCCTGACCTGCTGCGCTTTTCCAGATACACTTTTCTCAGCTCTGATCTCCAGCATCTGCTGTCCTCACTTTCTGCCAGTAGCAGTAAGGTCATTAGCAAGTTTTGAGAAGGTTTGTAGGTCAGGTTGAGGTTCTGGATGTAGGTTTGCTCACTGAGCTGGAAAGTTTCATTTTCAACCTTCCAGTTCAGCGAGCAAACCTAATCCAGTGAGGTCATCCTCCCGGCATTCGTGGCTAGTAACAGCGAGGCCATTCTCCTGGCATTCGGGGCTAGTAGCAGCGAGACCATTCTCCCGACATTCGGGGCCGGTTGCAGCAAGGCCATTCTCCTGGCATGCGGGGCTAGTAGTAGTGAGGCCATTCTCCTGGCATTCGGGGCTAGTAGAAGCAAGGCCATTCTCCTGGCATTCAGGGCTAGTAGCAGCGAGGCTATTCTCCTGGCATGCGGGGCCAGTAGCAGTGAGGCCATTCTCCTGGCATTCGGGGTCAGTAGCAGCGAGGCCATTTTCCTGGCATTTGGGGCTAGTAGAAGCGAGGCCATTCTCCTGGCATGTGGGGTTAGTAGCAGTGAGGCCATTCTCCTGGTATTCGGGGCCGGTAGCAGCGAGGCCATTCTCCCTGCATTCGGGGCTGGTAGCAGCGAGGCCATTCTCCCAGTGTTTGGGGCTGGTAGCAGCAAGGCCTTTCTCCCAGTGTTTGGGGCTAGTAGCAGTGAGGCTATTCTCTTGGCATTCGGGGCTGGTAGCAGCGAGGCCATTCTCCTGGCATTTGGGGCTAGTAGCAGTGAGGCCATTCTCCCAGCGTTTGGGGCTGGTAGCAGTGAAGCTATTCTTCTGGCATTTGGGGCTAGTAGCAGTGAGGCCATTCTCCTGGCATGTGGGGTTAGTAGCAGCGAGGCCATTCTCCTGGTATTCGGGGCCGGTAGCAGCGAGGCCATTCTCCCTGCATTCAGGGCTAGTAGCAGCGAGGCCATTCGACCGGCATTCAGGGCTAGTAGCAGTGAGGCCATTCTCCCGGCATTCGGGGCTGGTAGCAGCGAGGCCATTCTCCCAGTGTTTGGGGCTGGTAGCAGCAAGGCCTTTCTCCCAGTGTTTGGGGCTAGTAGCAGTGAGGCCATTCTCCTGGCAGTCGGGGCTGGTAGCAGCGAGGCCATTCTCCCGGCATTTGGGGCTAGTAGCAGTGAGGCCATTCTCCCAGCGTTTGGGGCTGGTAGCAGTGAAGCTATTCTCCTGGCATTCGGGGCTGGTAGCAGTGAAGCTATTCTCCTGGCATTTGGGGCTAGTACCAGTGAGGCCATTCTCCCAGCGTTTGGGGCCAGTGGCAGTAGCAGCAAAGCTCCTTCAGCAATCTGGGACAACGGATCTGCCAGCTGCAGACTCTTCAAGATGGCAGCGTCGTCAATGTGACATCTGGAGCCAAAGCCTGACTCATGGCCCGGTGGTGGTATGGCTAGGCCCAGCAGCGTAGCCAGGACCTCTAGGCTGCAGAGCGTGTGAGGGTTCAGCATCAGTGAAGTGGGCCCAGCAGCAAAGAGACGGTACCTAAAGTGGGTGACTCCTATGTTGGCGAGTCTGGAGCAGGTAGTGGTGAGATGGTGAAGGTCGCCTTTGAGGTTAGGTGTCGACATAGACTGGGTCGGAAAGACTGATATTCTGATCTTTTATTTCTTCATTTTTTTCTAACTTATTCCTATCACCTAAAATTATGAGGGACATTGATAGGGTAGACAAGAAACTTTTCCCTTGTTGAGGGGATCAATGACTGGGGGCATATACTTAAGCTGAGGGGCAGAAGGTTTCGAGGAGATATGGACTAGTTATTTCTTTACATTTCTAATTTATTTTGTTTCCTAAGAATTTGATCTTAAGGATCTGTACCTAGTACTTCTGCACCTAAGATGATGCTGTAATGCGGCGACTGTAAACGTTTCACTGTACTCATTTAAGTACATGTGACAATAAAGCTCATTCTGTTCAATTTTATTCAATTCAAATAATTTTCCAGGCATGAAGTGGGCTCCGATGTAGAAAATAACTCTACAGGCCATACAGAGCGATGGAAATAAAGTGGTAAAATTGCTAGACAAAGTAATGTAATAAACAATTTATCAAAAAATTAAATAAATAACTCAGATAACATTCCCAAACACAGCAAACAGTTCACCCTGAAAGTGATCCCCTGGAAAACATGCTTTGTGACTTGAAACAGTCAACAGACTGATTTTGATCTTTTGTGATGTCTGTACAGCTGACAGCTAATTTCTCCTCCCACTATTTCATTCAGCTTGAATTCAGCACCACAAATACAATGGGATCTTCATCTGAGCATTGGTTTCATGGCAGAGGAGCTTAAGAGGGGACATGAATGAGGTATATAAAATTATGAGGGGCACAGATATGATAAACAGGAAGAAACTTTTCTCTTTCTTGAAGGAATCAATGACTCAGGGGGTGCACATACTTAAACTGAGGGGCAGAAGAGGAGATGTTCGGAAAAACACTTTCAGCGAGAGAGTGGTGAGAATCTGGAACTTACTGCACATAAGAGTGGGAGAGGTGGAAACATTCATAACGTTTAAGTGGCATTTAGATGTGCACTTGCATTACCAAGGCACACCGAGCTCTGGGCCAAGTGCTGGAAAATGGGATTAGCATAGTTAGGTAGTTGTTGCTGTCTGCGCAGATATGATGGGCCAAAGGGCCTTATCCTGTGCTGTAGACCTTCATGACTGACTTCTATATGAGATGTGTTTGTGTCAAGAGTAAAGTTCTGACCCTGAGTAATTCAACACACCTGACACATTCTGAGATAAAACTAGCTTCCCCCAGGTCTTCAAACACCAGTGATTTTTCAAATTCAGTCTTCTTGCACTTTCAACGACTTTAATCACACTACTATTAAAAAAGAAATCTTCAACTGCCTGGACCTAAGGCTTTAGATTTTCTTCCTCGCATTAAGACATGCCATAAAATATACCTCTTTGACGATTTAATCACTGTTCTAATATCCCTTTGTGTGTCTCAGTACTAAATTTAAACTGGTCCTGTGAAGCACCTTGGAACTTTTTTGATCACATGCAAATTGTTTTAAAAGATACAGTCTGAATGCAAATCCTTCTCTGTTGAGAGGTAGTCTGTCAGAACTAAAACACATCACTGTTCAATACCAGGAAAACCTCAATGATAACTATAATACGATTTTTATACCAAGATAAACCAATAGCTACAACAAAATGGAGTCTTGTACATTAAGCTTACAAAGCAAGGCCTATGAGAAAGACACTAGTGCTAGGGGATCAGTGAATGATCCAGCTACAATGACAGATATGGCCACAGCAGACATTTGGCTTGGGTTATAGTACAAAGCAGGTGGCGTCCTATCTGCGTCTCATTATACCCCATGCCTGATATTCATTTCCATTAACTTCAAACAGAAGGATCGTTTAGGCGGGGAGTGGAAGAGGTGGTACTGTTCATTTACAGCTATTGGCCCAGCTGTATTTCTGATTAATTCTGTCTCGGTTACGAACAGTTAGTTTTTCATATTTGAAATGTTCTCTCCTTCTCCTCCAAAGGTTTTGTGTCTTGCTGCGTCGTAAACTCTGCTGCAACCCAGACTATTCCTCAGCTAGAAGGTTGCTCAATTAATGTCAGTTCAAAAGTGTAGTCACCATCTGTTCCTCCTCTGAGCACCTGGATCTATGCACTTGCTGTAAAGTGTTAAAGTATGGGAATCAAAAGATGGAAATGCTGTCAGATATTGACCCCTTTGTCTGAGGGGAAATGAGGTTCTTTTCCATCCTGTACTACCCTGGCTGAGATCAGCTAAATCTGCACATGCCATGGAAATGATCAGAGATTTCATTGGTCTAGACAGTTAGAACCATAATAGTCAGACACTAAGGAGACAGAAATCAACGAAGACTATAAGGGAGCATTGATAAAGCTTGATAAAGTATAATTATGTGGCTATGGCCCATCCTTTACTCCCTCCTGTCATTTATAAGCTTTGACAAATACCTCAAATTTTGCCTCCTTCCCAAATTATAACCTCACCAAGGTTCCTCATCATAACGCACATTAAGATCCAAGTTGGTGGATATTCAATCCAACGCAGTAGTAAGTTTAGGAACTTGGCAATCATTTAGTTTTACACCCGACAGAAAAACCCTAAAAAGAAATCACTGGGACCTTTTTTCCTATCAAAGGTGCTTAGAAACTCTAACAATATGAAACTGATTCCATGTATCAAATACAATGTTTTCAACGTGGCACACTGTGCTGACCAAGCACACTCAATACATTGAGGGCCTTGCGTTGAGGAATAACAATGGTCAGGGTCCTAGTCCAATGCAGGTTTGTCTTCAGTTCCCCTTGTTGCTGGGTGGCTGCAGTTTCTCAGTGCTCTTGTCTTTGGTTTCTGTGTCAGATGCTGAGTCAATCGTCTCAGCTTGCTGTTGTTTCATCCACATCTCAGCATAAGCACCACCTTTGGCAAGCAGCACATCATGTCTGAAACAAATTAGAAATACATGATCACAAAATTGATTCAGGAATTTTTTTTTTTGAAAGGTATTGGATCTGGGTGTTTTGGCTAAATCTACATTTACTACACAGTCCTTGCTTTGCAGAAGGTGGTGGTGAGCTGCCTTCTTGAACTACTTCTGTCCTTACTGTGCAGATATGCCCCGAGTGCTGTTATTGAGTGAGCGCCAGGATTTTGACTCAGCAACAGTGAAGGAATGCCAAGATACTCCCAAGTCATGATGATGAGGAGTTAGAGGGAAACTTGCATTCCCATATTTTTGTTGCTCTTGTCCTTATAAATGGTAGTAGTTATGGGCTTTGAAGGTGTTGTCAAAGAACTGTGGGTGAGTTGCTGCAGTGTGTCTTGTTGACAGTAAAGAATCAACTGAATTGTGCCAGCCATGGTTCAGTGGGAAGCCCTCTCAACACCGAGCAGAAGACCATAGGTTTGAGTGCCATTCCAGAGACGGTAATCCAAGTCCAAGCAGATGGTTTCAGTGCAGTAACGAGCAAATGCAGTATTGCTGAAGGTACTACATTTCAGATGAAGGCCATGAGACAGTGTGTGGGGCAGGCACATTAAGTGTCAACTGACATTCTCCCCCTCCAAACTGCTGAGAAAGCATGCCAGAGCAAGAATTCATCAACCCCTTAAAGAACTGACCACTGAGCTTCTGAGGCTCGATGGTGGTATCCCAGCTTGCCAGAAGTTGCTGGCCAACAACAGGTTGGCAGTTTCTGGGGTCCTAAAGACTGTTAGTGAAGACCTACTCTTCAGGGAATCAAACAGTGAGAAGGTAGGACATTTTTCCATTTGCTTTTCATGGGGGGGAGGTTGTGGAGAGAGGAGGATCAGGAGATTTGGAGGTAAGGGCAGAGGTGTGGCTTTCACAGGCTATCCCTTTGCTCCCTATCTTTGCCTCCATATTCCATAAATGGAGGAACTCCTACCTCAGCAGATGTGTACTGTGATAATGGAACAGAATCATAGAAGTCCTACAGTGTGGAGGTTATTTGGCCCAACAAGTCCACACCGATCCTCCAAACAGTAACCCATCCAGACCCATTCCCCTACTCTATTACTCCACATTTACCCCTGGCTAATGCACCTAACCTACACATCCCTGAACACTATGGGCAATTTAGCATGACCAATTCACCTAAACTGCACATCTTTGGACTGTGGGAGGCAACTGGAGCACCCAGTGGAAACCCACACAGACACATGGAGAATGTGCAAACTCCACACAGACAATCGCCTGATTTTGGAATTGAACCCAGGTCCCTGGCACTGTGAGACAGCAGTGCTAACCACTGAAACACCATGCCACTCTGACGGCCCAGTCATGAAATCAGCCACTTTCCTTGGCTGTTGAGAAGGCAAGTCATTGGGAAGGTGCTAAATTGTGGCCCTTAAGTAGCAATAAATTGATCACTTAACGGGTTTAATTACTGACAAGTCAAGAATGCCCCAAACAGACCTTCTTGCCCAGCACTTCATTGGTGAACTGGTGTGAAAGGTGAATAACTCTCTAAGGTCAACTTGTCCAATTATTTCCCTTCCTCACCATCTCCAGGGAGAGGAATGTTCCGCCTGATGTATTAGTTAACCTAAGCCCCGTCTGGTGTCTCAGGTGGATATAAAAGTCTTATGGCACTATTTGTAACAGAACAGATGAATTCTCCCTGGTGCTCCTGCCAATATTATGTGTCTGACACACAGCTGATTTGGTCATTATCACATTGCTGTTTGTGAGAGCTTGCTGTGCATTAACTGACTAGTGCACTTGCTTAATTACAGCAGTGACTACACTTTGGCAAATACTTCAATGGCTGTAAGACAGGGTCCTAATTTGTGGCCCTCCACAATGGACAGAGAAGAGGAAACCTATCCAGGGAACTATTTCTGACTGAGCAGTTGTGATCAACCAATTCTTCTGGTTTAATCATGAAAGCAAGGTTATAAACACTATTAATTCATGATACAGAAATAAAGAAAAACACAAATACTGAAAATCTGAAATCAAAATGGAAAATGCTGGAAATACTCAACAGATCAGGCAGCATCTGGCAACAGAGTTAACCTTTCACCAGAACTCTGAACAGTGTGTTGCACATTCCTAACAAATGGGGGAATTAATGGAAACACTTGGGTCCAAAGTCAGTGACAGCCTCAGAAGTGAATTTTACCATGGGCTCTCTGACCCTGACAATGGAACCACATGGGATCTCCCTCAGTGAGAAGGATGTGTTGGGGAATCATTATCTTTCCCACCCCACCTTTCATCCTGCTGCTGCAGTCTTACTTTTAAGAGCCCACAGTAATTTAACCTGAAATCAGCTTGACTGAATCTGATGGAATCCCAAATGCTGTGTCATTTTTACATTTCAGATTGTGGGAAAATACAATCCCCAGGTTCTGAAAAGTGTAACCAGCTTTATGATCGGGGACAGAGAGAGAAGCGATGTCTGAATTAGATTAATCTGTAAATTTCACACAGGAGACAGAGCTCCTGAAGAGTAAGGGAGATGGGGAAATATAGATGGAATTACAGAAAGGGAAATATGCAAAGGGAAAGCAGAGGACTGAAGCAATATTTATTCTGAGGTTCAGAAGTAAAATGTGTTGTGAAGTCTCAGTCAGTTGGTGAATAGCACTAACCCAAGTGTGAAGTTTACCTTCTGCACTGTGTGCTAAAGTAAACATTGAGCCCATTAACTGGAGAGAGGGGAAGGCTAACAATCTGTCTGATGAAACATGGCCTGTGACAGGAAGAAACTAAATCCTCAATTTCAGGAGCAGGCAGCTCTTTGAAGGAGGCAGGAAATGTAAAGCTCATTAAAACCTCTCAGCAGAGATAAAGAGCTGAAGAATTTCAGACTAACTGAAAAATTCCATAGCTGTGTCTGAGGGTCCAGCCCGTCTCCAGGCCATTCAGGTTGAGGGAAGAGATTCACAACAGTAATGCTGGATTAATCAATTTTGTTTTGAGTTGATGAAGGGAGAAAGACTGAGCAAGACGAGGATAAATTCAGCTTTGTGGCATTACTGACAGGACTGAATTCCAGGTACATGGGCTGTCACATGCTGCAAGCTTTGCACAGGGAGACAGGGTGAAACTTTAACAAGTTTTCCAAGATTATCCTCAGAAAGCCTGCAACTTTGGTTACATATTTATTGATACAACTTTGACCTGTTGCCTAAGGAGGCAAACTATGAGCGACAATGAATCAGGACTCAATTCCTGGTCTCTTCCTCTTCCATCCCTCTCAAAGCATACAAGTAACTAGCTGTGTCCCCAAAACAGGCTGTAGAAACATTGAGATGAAATGTTAAAGTTTACCGCCCAGAGTGAGCATCTCAAGAAGAAACTTAATGCCCACTGCTGACCTAACAGCCACAGTGTTTACAACACAAACAGACCCTTGTTCAGGTAAATGGTTAAAATTAACAGCAGGAATCACAGTCTCAAAATGTTAATGACTTGAATACTCTTAAAGAAGCCACTGGGATAGAATAATTATCCGCTATACTTTGCATTTATGTGGCAACTTCTAAAGAGTTTTGGTGCAGGGCATTGGAAATCAAGATATGACACTGAACCACATGTTGGGATACCAAGGAAGAGAAGCAGGTTTTAACAGGTGGCTTAAAAGAGGAGAGGTGAAGAAAGAAGCAGAGAGGTTTAGGAAAGTAATTAGAGCTTCTGACCTCAGTACAGGTCACTGGAGGCAAAGTGGCTAATGGAGGAGTGGCAGCAGCCTCCCTTCTTGTAAGGCTCACCAACTCTGTGTTAAGTGCTGTCTGACGTGGTTCAGGATCCCCACTCTGGCAAGATAGTTTCTGCACAATTTGAAGTGGAGGACAACAGTGCACTGAAATGTTGCACAATTTACTGGGTTTTGTTGTCTCTGGACTCTTTACTTGGCCAGCTGAGCTTTCTTTGTTCCTACTCACCTCTTCCAAACAGTCAGCCCCTAGAAGTCACAACCATCAGTGATTTATCCTGGTTGTTAGTGACAATGCCTGCCATCTATATATCTCACCTGCAGGTGCCATTACAGCAGAGATATGGTCACCCAAGAAGTCATGAAACAGTTGCCAGTTCACTGGCAGGTGGTTCCTGGCTTTACAGGTGTCACCCATTTAATGGACATAGCTGAGCCAGCTCAGATATTGTTGGTTTAGCGATGAGAGTATGCTGATGGAAAAACAGAATCCAGGACCTTGGGTTTGGTGACCTGGTCCTGCCAAGTGATGTTGAGGAAATATCGGGGATAGGAAATGGAGAAGCTTTTCAGTTTTGCCCCTGGCTAGAATTTGTTCTCCAGATCTCATCAGCATTGAGGAGTGAGTTGAGGACATCAGGCTTGGTAAACTGGTGATCTCAGTCAGCTTGCTGTTATTCCACACTCAACTTGGACTGAACAGCTGCAGTGTTTGAAATGCTCAAGTTGATTTCAGGATCAAGCAAATTATTGGAGCTTAGATGTGTGAAGCTATCAACAAACTGCACCATCACGTTGCTAATGCAGAGAGATAGTGACATGGCAACATCCTGGAATGTGACATGTGTCTGCCTGATGCTGATGGTCAAACCAAACACTTTACATGTGTGAGAGACCATCCATTTGTGCATTGGAATTCCAACATGGCACTGACAGTGTAGAGAAACTCTCCGATGAGCACTATCTTTGAGCAGCACGGTGGCTCAGTGGTTAGCACTGCTGCCTCACAGCACCAGGGACCCGGGCTCAATTCCAGCCTTGGGCGACCGTCTGTGTGGAGTTTGCACATTCTTCCTGTGTCTCCGTAGGTTTCCCCTGGAGGCTCTGGTTTCCTTCCACAATCCAAAGCTGAGCAGGTTAGGTGAAATGACCATGCTAAATTGTCGATAGTGTTCAGGGATGCATAGGTTAGTTGCATGAGTCAGGGGTAAATGTAGGGGACGTGGTCTGGGTGGGATACTCTTCGGAGGGTCGGTGTGGACTTGTTGGGCTGAAGGGCCTGTTTCCATATATAAAGATTCTAATTCTGAAAAAATCTTGGATCGCAAACAAGCAAGGTTGGTCAGCTTTTCTGGTATGTGGATATCGTTTGTCGATCACATCAAGACATATAAAAAGAAGAATATGCCAAAGACTGTCAATACCAGAATACAACCCTGTCTGACCCCACTTTGGATCTCAGATTAGATGTTCTCCTATCATAGCTGACCTTACCCATCACATTGTCATGGAAGTTTCACTGGCAGCCAATTCTCTCTAGCAGCTTCAAAAGACGTGTATGCTCATGTAGTTAAATGACTTGGTGAGATCTGCCAGACCACAGAAAGCATATCATTGTAGATCTTTTAGTTCTGAAACCACATTTTGATTGGGCTGGATGCATTCAGCCAGCATCTGCAGTCTGACAAGGGCAATGGCATAAAATGCAGGTCATTATGGCAAGTGCAACTGTGCAAGTTCTTTGAAGGAGCTGTCCAAAGGGTTTCACTCCCCCTGGTCTTTCTTCCTGGTCATGGAATTTTTTACTTTCCAAGTAATTACATAATCCCCTTTAATTTTATTCATTCAAGGGATGTGAACATCAATGGTTGGATCAACACTTATTGCCCATCCCTAGTTGTCCCTTGAGAAGGTGGGGGTGAGCTGCAGTCCATGTGCTGTAGGTAGAGACACAATGTCTTTGGGGAAGGCATTTCAGGATTTTGACCCAGAGACACTGAAGGAACGGCGATATATTTCTAAGTCAGATGGTGAGTGGATTGGAGGGGAACTTGCAGGTGGTGGCTCTAGCATACATATCTGCTGCTCTTGTCCTTCTGGATGGAAGCGGTCATGGATTTGGAAGGTACTGTCTGAGGAGTCTTGATGAATTTCTGCAGTGCATCTTGTAATCGGTCCAGGCCACTGCTACTGAGCGTCGGTGAAGGATGGAATGAATGTTTATGGATGTGGTGCCAGTCTTACAGGATGTACTGTTCTACGTGATATCAAGCAGTCCATTACTCTCCTGAATTGTGCCAAGCTTTGGAGAGTCAGGAGGTTAGTTATTTGCTGCAGTATTCTTAGCCTCTGAGCTGCTCTTGTAACCATTGTATTTATATGGCCAATCTAGTTTAGTTTCTGATCAATATTACTTCCCAGGATGTTGATAGTGAGAGTAATGCCATTGAATGGCAAAGGACGACAGTTAGAATCTCTCTTGTTGAAGAACTGCCTGACATGTGTGGCACAAATGTTATTTGCTACTTCACAGCATCACAGTGAACCACAATTGTGTACTAACCCAAAGTGTTTCTCATGGTGGTGGCCACTGGCTAGCCTTAGAAGCAAGAAACATGGTTAACTCCTGAATGACATAGCCAACTGAACCACTCACAT
This sequence comes from Chiloscyllium plagiosum, assembly GCF_004010195.1. Taxonomy (NCBI): domain Eukaryota; kingdom Metazoa; phylum Chordata; class Chondrichthyes; order Orectolobiformes; family Hemiscylliidae; genus Chiloscyllium; species Chiloscyllium plagiosum. Next base: position 106,498,955 of record NC_057716.1, read on the forward strand.
GTCTACTGAAGTGGAATCAGCTCATAACACAGATTGGGGACTAACATGGAGATCCCTTTGCGTATGATCTTTGTCTTAATCACCAGGGGAAATTGTAGTGAATTATAGTTTAAAAGCAGAATGGTGAAAAACCATTGCCCTCTGTGGGTGAGTGATGTTTAATAGAGAAAGGGGTCCCTAGTAAATGGGGTTCTTACCTTCCTCTTTCCACTATATGTCCATTTTGAAGCACCAGGATCTGATCTGCATTAATCACTGTTGACAACCTGAAGGGAAGAATAAAGAAAATTCTCAAATATTTTCCTTGCACCAGAGACAGGGCATAACTTAAGGAAGTCCCACTCACCTCTTTCCTCCCCTCCCTGTATACCAGCCCATGTTTGGTTAGTTATGCACATAACTCATTTTCAGTAATAATTCTCAAATCCTTTCAGGTGACTGTTAAATAATATTCACTCAGGTTAAAACAATCAGGAAAACGCTGAGATTATCTTGCATTCCCAAGCAATCAAATTCCTGGCAGCAAAACTAGAGTAAACAAACATTATTTAACTTAACACTAAGTCACACAAATCACAAGCTTTTATCTATTTTGAATTCCAGCAGGGCAATAGGAACAACACTAGAAATGGGCTAAGTGACTGGGACATAGAAAGAAAAATCAAATAGGGCTGATGTTCTCAATTGCTCTCCAACATCTTCAAACGACAGTGTAGACGGGAATTAACATAGAACATAACTGTGCAATACAGGCCCTTCGGCCCTCGATGTTGTGCCGACCTGTGAAACCAATCTGAAGCCCATCTATCCTACACTACTGTAGAACATAGAACATAACAGCGCAGCGCAGAAATTCTCCACAGCAGGAAAGCCTTTTGGTATACATGATCAGAGATGCAGAACAGATGTTTGAATGAGGTTACAGTGGTCTATCATGTCTTAACAGAACTGGGGGGGAGGGTAAGAGGGTGAAAAAATCAACAAAGTAAAGAATCGAGAAAATAAGAGTCAGAAAAAATAAAGTTATAGTGGCACAATCAATTGAGGATTCAGCAAAGGAAGTCAAGAAAATGGTCATGTAAGCAAAAGAGATATAAAATTATGATAGCAGGCAATACTGAACTAAGAATTTCTGAAAGCATATTTATAGCAAAAAGTGATAAAGTAAATAGTGGGGCAATTGAAACATGCCACAAGTGATAAAGCATCAAGTGACCAAACGGTAGCAAATATTGTAAATGAATTAAAATCAGAAAAAGCTGTCAATATTTGCTAAGGCAGGAAACGACTTTGGGGAGAAATCGGGTTACCATTTCAGCTCAATTACTCTTCAGTACAATATCAATTTCAGTATCAATAGTATTTTGCTGTTGCAATATACCACCCTTTCAGAGAGGTGAAGGTGGGCTATATTGCGGGGGAGTGTCAAAGTTTGCAGATGTCACTAAGGTGAGTGGTAGAGCAATGTATGCAGAGGACTGTGAAACTTTGCAGAGGAACATAGATACATTGAGTGAGTGGGTAAAAGGTCTGGCAGTTGGAGTACAGTGTTAATAAATGTGAAGTCATCCATTTTGGTAGGAATAACAGTAAAAAGGACTATTGCTTGAATGGTAAAAAAAAGCAGCACGCTGCTGTGCAGAGAGACCTGGGTGTCCTTGTGCATGAATCACAGAGGGTTGGTCCGCAGGTACAACAGGTAATTAAGAAGGCAAATGGAATTTTGTCCTTCAGTGCTAAAGTGATTGAGTTTAAAAGCAGGGGAGTTATGTTGCAACTGTACAAGGTGCTGTGAGGCCACACCTGGAGGACTGTGTGCAGTTTTGGTCTCCTTACTTGAGAAAGGATGGACTGGCACTGGAGGGGGTGCAGAGGAGGTTCACCAGGTTGATTCCAGAGTTGAGGGGGTTGGATTGTGAGGAGAGACTGAGTAGACAGGGATTATATTTGTTGGAATTTAAAAGAATGAGGGGGATCTTATAGAAACATATTATGAAGGGAATTGATAAGATAGAAGCAGAGAGGATATTTCCACTGGTGGGTGAAACTAGGACAGGAGGGCATGGCCTCAAAATTAGGGTGAGCAGATTTAGGACTGAATTGAGAAGGAACTTCTTCACCCAGAGGGTTGTGAATCTATGGAATTCCCTGCCCAGTGAAGTGGTTGAGGTTTCCTCAGTAAATGTTTTTAAAGCAAAGATAAGTGATTTTTTGAACAGTAAAGGAATTAAAAGTGTGAGAGTGTGGGTAATCAGAGCTGAGGCTATGAATAGATCAGCCATGATCTAATTGAATGGCAGAGCAGGCTCGAAGGGCCAGACGGCCTACTCCTGCTCTGAGTTCATATGTTCTTATGTATTACCAGCAAGGAAGACAAACAGTTAGAAAGAGGGGAGGCACAGAAATCTAACATAGAGGGAGGGAGTGAAAGAAAGGCCAGAGTGGGTGCTCAGATGGACTACTGAAATAGATCCCATCATAATTTCTCCTTTCCAATAACTCAGTGAGGATGGAAGAGTAGTGCCTGAGGATTAACAGAAAATCAACATAACATCATGCCTCACAAATTTTATTGAGTTTTTTGAGGAGGTGTCAAGACAGGTCGACGACGGTCGAGCAGTGGATGTGGTATATATGGACTTCAGCAAGGCATGTGATAAGGTTCCCCATGGTAGGCTCATTCATAAAGCCAGGGAGTATGGGATACAGGGAGATTTGGCTATCTGGATTCAGAATTGGCTGGCTGACAGAAGGCAGAGAGTGGTTGTAGATGTAAAGTATTCTGCCTGGAGGACAGGGTTGAATGGGGTCCCGCAGGGCTTTGTTCTTGGGCCTCTGCTCTTTGTAGTTTTTATAAATGACTTGGATGAGGAGGTTGAGGGGTGGGTTAGTAAATTTGCAGATGACACAAAGGTTGAAGGTGTCGTTGATAGTATAGAGGGCTACTGCAGGCTGCAGCGCGACATAGACAGGATGCAGAGCTGGGCTGAGAAATGGCAGATGGAGTTCAACCTGAATAAATGCAAAGTGATGTATGACGAAAGGTTGAATAAGCTCAGACTTTTCTCTCTGGAGAGAAGGAGGAAGAGAGGAGACCTGATCGAGGTATACAAGATAATGAGAGGAATAGATAGGGTCAATAGCCAGAGACTTTTCCCCAGGGCAGGATTGACTGTTATGAGAAGTCATAGTTTGAAGATATTAGGAGGAAAGTATAAAGGAGATGTCAGAGGCAGGTTCTTTACGCAGAGAGTTGTGAATACATGGAATGCGTTGCCAGCTGTGGTGGTGGAAGCAGAGTCATTGGGGACATTTAAGCAATTGCTGGACATGCACAATGATAGCAATGAGTTGAGGGGTGTGCAGGTTAAGTTACTATATTTTACATTAGGATTAAATCTTGGCACAACATCGTGGGCCAAAGGGCCTGTTCTGTGCTGTACTTTCCTATGTTCTATGCTCTATCAATCCCAAGGCAGGGTCACCTGGACAAGCCAGGAAAAAGGAGGTTAGTGAGCCGAAGTCCTTGTAGATAAATAATTAGAAAGCATCCTGAAAGACCGATAAGGGTAAACCTGATCCAAGAAAATTGCTCATGAAGATAAACTGGTCAATTTCTAGACAGTATAACCTAAAAATTGGAAATATACAATTTGGAACTATTTCACATAAAAGGACTACAGGCATAGAGTCATAGAGATGTATAACATGGAAACAAACCCTTTAGTCCAACGTATCCATACCAACCAGACATCCTAAATTAACCTAGTCCCATTTGCCAGCACTTGGCCCATATCTCCCTAAACCCTTCCTATTTATATACCCATCCAGATGCCTTTTAAATGCTGTAAGCCTCCACCACTTCCTCTGGCAGCTCCTTTCATATATACACCAACCTCTGTGTGAAAAAATTGCCCCTTAGGTCCCTTTAAAATTTTTCTCCTCTCACCCTAAACCTATGCCCTCTAGTTCTGGACTCCCAACCCCAGGGAAAAGACCTTATCTATTTACCTGATCCATGCCCCTCATGATTTTACAAACAAAGCAAAACATTTAAAGAAAATAGCATGAAGAGGATTCAAAACATAACTTAATTTGCTTTTGGAGAAGCAGGGGCCAATGGGATGTGAAGGTACTTGCAGTGTCAAGCTCCCACTGAGAAATCTCTCAATGGGAATGTAGCTTGGAAAAACACTGCAGGGCTATCATTATGATCTGTGGCAAGGTCCACTGCTGGGTGTACTCAATTTATCCGACGTTAGGAATTCATTGAAAACTGCAGTTCAGAAAGCGGTCAAGCGGCCCCAGTTCTTTGAAAGACCTACTTACCACTTACCCCCTTACCCTGCCCTTTCTCTACAGAGCTGAAAATGGTTTCACTCCCAAGTATTTACCAAAATCTCTGTGAAAGTTAACACAGCAAGTGGAGGTGGATGGAAAGTATTCCGCCTGGAGGTTGGTGACCAGTGGTGTCCTGCAGGGATCTGTTTTTGTGCCTCTGCTCTTTGTAGTTTTTATAAATGACTTGGATGAAGAGGTGGAAGGGTGGGTTAGCAAGTTTGCCAATGACACAAAGGTCGGTGGTGTTGTAGGTAGTGTCAGGGGCTGTTGCAGGCTACAACAAGACATTGACAGGATGCAGAGCGGGGCTGATAAGTAGCAGATGGAGTTCAACCTGGACAAATGCAAAGTGATTCATTTTGAAAGGTCAAATTTGAATGCTGAACACAGGGACAAAGACAGGATTCCCGGCAGTGTGGAGAAGCAGCAGGATCTTGAGGTCCACATACATAGATCCCTCAAAGTTGCCACCCAAGTTGATATGGTATTTTGGTTTTCATTAACAGGTGGATTGATTGAAGAGCCACGAGGTTTTGCTGCAGCTCTCTAAAACCCTGGTTAGACCACAATTGGAATATTGTGTCCAATTCTGGTGACCTCATTATAGGAAGGAGGTAGATGCTTTAGAGAGGATGCAGAGGAGATTTACCAGAGTGCTACCTGGATTGGAGGGCTTGTCTTATGAAGAGAGGTTAAATGAGCTCAGGCATTTCACACTGGAGAGAAGAAGGAAGAGAGGTGACTTGATCGAGGTGTACAAGGTACTGAGAGGCATAGATAGAGTAGATAGCCAGAGACTTTTCCCCAGGGCAGAAATGGCTGTCACGAGGGGTCATAATGTTAAGGTGATTGGAAGCAGGATGATGTTAGAGGTAGGTTCTTTACACAGAGAGCGGTGGGTATGTGGCATTTAAGCAATTGCTGGACAACACATGGATGGTAGTAAATTGAAGGGTGTGTAGGTTCGGTTGATCTTAGATTAACTTCGTACAACATCATGGGCTGAAGGGCCTGTGTTGTTCTGTACTGTTCTATGTCTCAGTCTATGTTGAAATCAGACAGTGCGTTCCAGGTCAAAGTAACTCAGTCCCCGTGTGACAGAAAGTTTTCTGCTCGTCAGTTCTGGTTCTTGCCGAATACCTTTAATCTGCACCTGCTGTCCATTAACCTTTCTGCCCATTGAAGCAGTTCCTATGTACTCTAAAACCCTTCATGATTTTGAACAGTTCTATCAATCTTTCAAAAATCTCTGCTATACTAAGAGCAACACAGAAATATACCAGAATGTTTGACATAACAGAAGGTTCTTCAACCCAACATGTACATCTTTTCCAGTCCCTTGAAGAGAATCATAGAATCCCTACAGTAGGGATGCAGGCCATTCGGCCCATCGAGTTCACACTAATCCTCCGAATAGCATCCCCTCCATAAACCACCTCCCTTCCAAGTATACCCTTCATTTCCTATGGCTAATCCATAGCCTGCACATCCCTGGTCACTATGGGCAATTTTGCATGGCCAATCCACCTAACCTGCACATCTCTGGAATGTGGGAGGAAACCAGAGCATCCAGAGGAAACCCACACAGACACAGGGAGAATGTGCAAACTCCACATAGACAGTCACCTGAGGGTGGATTCAAACCTGGGTCCCCGGTGCTGTGAGGCAGCATTGCTAACCAATGAGTCCATCATGCATCCCTGAGAAATTTATAGCCTTCATCTCTGGGATCATTCAAGTACATTGCCTGTTTACCCTTTCTAAAGTCTGAGCATCTTTTTTAAAATGCAGAGCCCAGAGTTAAGTGAAAAATTTCAGCTGCGGCCTAATCACTGTGTAAAGACCGTATTCATTTTTAGCTGGAAATCTCTGGCCAGCACATTGCAAATGGCTCCCCAACACTTGGGGTTATAGAACATAGAGAAGTAAAGCACAGAATAGGTCCTTTGGCCCATGATGAGTTCTGAGGATTATTCCTAATCTAAAATAAAATAACTTAACCTACGCACCCTCAATTCACTGCTGTCCATGTGCATGTCCAACAGTTACTGAAGTGTCCCTAATTACTCTGCTTCCACCATCACCGCTGGCAATGCATTCCATGCATTCACAACTCTCTGCGTAAAGAACCTACCTCTGACATCTCCTCTATACCTTCCTCTTAGCATCTTAAAACTATGACCCCTCGTGCCTGTCAATCCTGCACAGAGGAAAAGTCTCTGGCTATCGACTCTATCCATGCTTCTCATTATCTTGTATACCTCGATCAGATCACCTCTCTTCCTCCTTCTCTCCAGAGAGAAAAGTCTGAGCTTAGTCAACTTCTCTTTGTAAGACGAGCCCTTCAGTCCAGGCAGCGTCCTGGTAAACCTTCTTTGCACCCTCTCCAAAGCCTCTGTATCTTTCCTCTAGTAAGGTGACCCGAACTGGACACAATATTCCAAGTGTGGTCTCACCAGACTTTTGTAGAGCTGCAGCAAAACCTCGCGGCTCTTAAACTCATCCCCCTGTTAATGAAAGCCAAAACACCACATGCTTTCTTAACAACCTGATCCACTTGAGTGGCAACTTTGAACACCAAGATCCTGCTGTTCCTCCACATTGCCAAGAATCCTGTCTTTAATCCTATGTTCAGCATTCAAGTTCGACCTTCCAAAATGCATCACTTTGCATTTATCCATCTGCCATCTCTCAGCCCAGCTCTGCATCCTGTCGATGTTGCGCTGCAGCCTGCATTAGCCCTCGATACTATCAAAGGCACCTTCAACCTTTGTGTCATCGGCAAATTTACTAACCTACCCCTCAACCTCCTCATCCATGTCATTTATAAAAACTACAAAGAGCAGAGGCCCAAAAACAGAGCCCTGCGGGACACCACTCACCACTGACCTCCAGACAGAATAGTTTCCATCTACAATCACTCTCTGCCTTCTGTCAGCCAGCCAATTCTGAATCCAGACAGCCAAATCACCCTGCATCCCATGCCTCCTGACTTTATGAATGAGCCTACCGCGGGGAACCCTATCAAATGCCTTGCTGAAGTCCACATCCACTGCTCGACCTTCGTCGACCTGTCTTGTCACCTCCTCAAAGAATGCAATAAGATTTGTGAGGCATGACCTGCCTCTCACAAAGCCATGCTGTCTGCCTTTAATCATCCTCTGCTTTTCCAAATAGTTATAAAGCCTATCCATCAGAATTCTTTCCAAAACCTTGCTGACCACAGACATAAGACTGACTGGTCTGTAATTGCCAGGGATTTCCCTATTGAAAAGAGGAACAATATTGGCCTCCTTCCAATCCTCCGGTTTGACTCCCGTGGAGAGTGAGGAGGCAAAGATCTTTGTCAGCGGCTTATCAACCTCCTTTCTCGCTTCCTGGAGCAGCCTATGATAGATCTGGTCTGGCCGTGGGGTCTTATCAAACTTAGCCAAAATTTCTAGCACATCAACTTCATCAATCTTAATCTGGTCAAGACTGTATCCCATCTCCTCAAAGTTCTCATTCACAACAAGATCCCATTCCTTAGTGAAAATCGAAGCAAAAAACTCATTAAGGGCTTTCCCTACCTGCTCAGACTCCACTCAAAGTTCCCTCCGCTATCCCTGACCGGCCCTACCTTCTCCCTGATCATTCTCTTATTCCTCACGTATGAGTAAAATGCCTTTGGGTTCTCCCTAATCCTTCCTTTCAAGCCTTTTGCGTGCCCCCTCCTGACTCTCCTCAGTCCATTTCGGAGCTCCTTTCTAGTAAGCCTGTAATCCTCTAAAGCTGTGCTAGACCCTTCCTTCCTCCACCTTACGTAAGCTGCCTTCTTCCTTTTGACGAGAAACTCCTCTATTCTCGTCATCCAAAAGTTCTTAATTTCATCCCCTTTTTGCCTGTCTCAGAGGAACAAATTCGTTCATCAATCGCAACAATTGCCCCTTAAACAATCTCCACATTTCTACTGTGCCCTTTCTGTGGAACAATTGCTCCTAGTCTTTACGTCTCAACTCCTGTCCGATAGCATCATAATTTTCTTTTCCCCAATTAAATGTCTTCTCTAGGTAACGGCTCCTTTCCCTCTCCAAGACTATGGTAAACATGAGGCAGTTGTGATCACTGTCACCAAAGTGTTCTCCCACTGCGAGATCTGACACTTGTCCTGGCTCGTTGCCGAGCACCAAATCCAAAATGGCCTCTCCCCTCTTCGGCCTGTCTACATACTGAGTAAGGAAACCCTCCTGAACACACCTGACAAAACAGCTCCATCCAAACCATCTGCACAAAAGAGGTTCCAGTCAATATTGGGAAAGTTGAAGTCACCCACAACAACAACCCTGCTACATGTGTATTTTTCCAAAGTCTGCCCGCCTATGAGTTCTTAGATCTCCCTACTGCTATTAGGTGGTCTGTAGAAAACTCCCAATGAGGTGGCTGCTCCCTTACTGTTCCTAACTTCCACCATACTGACTCAATCGACAAACCTTCCTCAACAACCTTCATTTCTGTAGCTGTGATGCACTCTCTGATTAGCAATGCTACACCCCTGCCTCTTTTTCCACCCTCCCTGTTCTTTATAAATGCTCTAAACCCTGGATCATCTAGCAACCATTCCTGCCCCTGTGAAACCCACGTCTCCGTTATGGCCTCAACATTGTAGCCCCAAGTATTAATCTATGCTCTAAGTTCATCGCTCTTATTTCTGACACTTCCTGCGTTAAAGCAGACACAGTTTAACCAATCCATTTGTTTCATCACATGAAAAACCTTCCCGATAAATTCACTACATCCTGTCACTGCCCCATCTACAACTACCGCCCTCTCAGATATGGAGCTCTTGTTCCCACCCCCTGCCAAACTAGTTTAAACCCTCCCGAACCACACGAGCAAATCTCTCACCCAGGACATTTGTGCCCCTCCTGTTCAGGTGCAGCCTGTCCTTCATGTACAGGTCCCACCTTCCCCAGAAGGCATCCCAACGGTCTAAGTATCCGAAATCCTCCCTCCTTCACCAGCCTCGCAGCCACGTGTTAAGCTGCACTCGCTGCCTGTTCCTCATCTCACTATCTCGTGGCACCGGTAGCAAACCTGAGATCACTACTCTACTTGTCCTGCTCTTCAGCTTCCAACCGAGCTCTCTGTAGTCACTTTTCAGATCCTCAATCCCTTTCCTGGCTATATCATTGGTGCCAATATGTACCATGATTTCTGGCTGGTCACCACCCCCCTTCAGAATCCTGTAAACCCGATCGGTGACATCCCGGACCCTGGCACCGGAGAGGTAACATACCTTCCGGGAGTCCCGTTCCTGACCACAAAATCTCCTGTCAATCCGTCTATCTATTGAGTCCCCTACCACTAGCGCTTTTTTATTCTCCCCCTTCCCTCCTGAGCCACAGTGCCAGGCTCAGTGCCAGAGACCTGACAACTATGGCTTCTCCCAGTAGGCCATCCCCACTAGCAGTATCCAAAATGGTACACTCGAAACAGCCACAGGGGATCCCTTGTGTCAGTTCCCTTTCCTCCACAACAGTAACCCAGCTGTCCTTATCCTGCACCTGAGGAGTGACCACCTCCCTGTACATCCTCTCAATTTCTCCCTCAGCTTCCCGAACGATCCGCGGTTCATCCAACTCCAGCTCCAGTTTCCTAACTCGGTTTTTGAGAAGCTGGAGTTGGGTGCCCTTCTCGCAGATGTGATTGGTCGAGACATGTGTCGTGTCTCTCACCTGCCACATTCTGCAGGAGGAACATGCAACTGCCCTAACAGACATACCCCGCTAATCTGCAAGCCCACACAGGACTAAACAAAGGAAGAGAAGAAAAGAAATAAACTGCAACTCCCATCCTTACTTCCCTGAGCACCCCGAGACTGATGCATACTCCCTCTGTCAAGGTCACGATGGTGGTGACTACTTGTACCTCTCACTCCCGCTGCATGCCAGGTTCTCTCTTACACTACTAGCCCATGTATGTTGAATACCCCCGCCCCCCCCTCACCATCCTTGAATCCTTAGCGTCCCAGTTTGCTGCTCCAATCTACAGCATTGATTCTTCCACTTCCGTCCCTCAACAAATCTCTCTGATAGCCACATGCATCCTTCAGGGTTCATTGTACAGAACCCCAGAACTAATTATGGTCTACCTCCCCAATGTGACTTGAACAATGGACAGTTCCGATTGATGACTGACTGTACTCCTGAATACTCTCCAAGACTTAACAACCCAGGAAGTCTCTGTCTGCTTGCATCTGCAGAACTGACTGTGGCTCATTCTATGGACTATAGTGAGATGGAACCCTTGATTTTGATTTCCTTAAGTGAATAACTAACTGTGCCCAAACCCCTGCACTGTCAGTGAATGCTGTCCTTGATTAACTTGAACTGGACCCTCTGACTGACACCAACCTGATTTGACTGAGGTCTCCTCCCTTTCGACTTTGAAAGTGGCCATTTGGTTGATGCACCTGCTTTGTGTTTGCTGCACCGACACCTGGCACAGACCGGAAGGGTGAGGTTGAGGTAGCAATGAATCATACAGCAGCATGTTCAACCCTCATGATTGCTGAGTGATGAGAACCTTGAAAAGTTGACTAGCTTTAAGCCTGCACTAGAAAGCAACACAGAACCATGAACTTATAACAACTGAGTAAGGGACAAAGCACCAACAAGGCAAAGTGAGGCATGGATGCTGTGAGCATCAGGTGGGCATAAATTGAATGTGTGCTAAGAAAGTGAGTGAGCAGTCTTGAGCTGGGTGTCTGATCCAGTAGTGACTGTACTGATGCATTCCTGGGTGGTCTACTCCCCATGTCTTAACTCACATCAAGTCTGTTCATCTATCATCCCTGAACTCGCTGACCTGTATTAATGACCGTCAAATAAGACCTTGATTTTAAAGTTCTAATCCTTGCTTTCAAGTCCCTCTGTGTCCTTGCCCTTTCCTATCTTTGTGATATCCTCCAACCCATATCTCAGAAATACCTGAGCTCCCCTAATTTTATCTTCTTGTGTTTCACTCATTTTATTTTCTTCATTTTACTTCTTCACCCAAGCTCGGAAATCCCTTCCCACTCATCTTTGTGCCTCTCTTTCCTCATTTAAGTTATTTCTGAACATCTTTTGACAAACTTTTGTGTATCTGACCTAATATCTCCTTATGTGGCTCAGTGCCAGACTTCATTTTACAGTCCTCCTATGAAGTGTCTTGGGATACTTAATTTCATTGGGGTGATATTAGAAACGTAATGTTGTTGAAAGGCATCCTAAGTGGAGAATCCTGCAGGATATGAATAAAAACTGGAGGACAAGAGATACTAAAAATTTAATCTAGTGATTTGCAAATAAAAAAAAAATTGTTTTCACGCACGATATATTTTAAGGTCTGAAGAATCGGAGCGAATGAGAGTAGACTGAATTGGGATACCTCAGCAAAATCGCTATATTGGCCCCAAAGATCCAGGGATAGCAGGCTTCCCTGGGAAAATGTCAGACGTTATTATCAAAAATGCACTTGGATAATTTCAAGGTATTCACGCAGAGTCAACAAGGTTTTGTGAAAGGGCAAAACATGTTTGGCTAACATGCAAGAATTGTTTGAGTAGACTAATACCTGGAATGGGCAGGTTGTCTTATGAGGAAAGTTGGACTCGCTAGGCTTGTATCTACTGGAGTTTATAAGACTAACAGCAACTAGACTGAAATATATACAATTCTGAAGGGTTTTGATAAGGTGGACAGGGTGTTGTCTCTAACGGGAGAACTGAGAACTATAGTCATTGTTTAAAAATCAGGATTGCTCATTTAAAAGGGATTAGCAGAATGATTTCACTCAGGGATGTGAGTCTTTGGAACAATCTCCCTGAAAAGATGATGGAGGTAGGACACTTGAATATTTTTAAGCCAGAGGCAGACAGATTCTTGTTAAGCAAGGGTTGAAAAGTTATCAGGGACAGGCAGGTATATGGATTTCAGGTTACAATCAGATCAGTCATCTGATTGTAGACTTGAGGGGCTGGATGGCTTACTCCTGGTCCATGTTTGCATGCCAACTTAGTGCCAATTCATGCCCTTCCATCAACTATGCTAACTCACCTAGTCACTAAGTTGATAGATGAAGGAAGGGCTGTCATACATATAGTCTTTAGTAAGGCGTATGATAAGGCTCCACATGGTAAACGAATGGAGAAAGTGAAGTCACATTGTGTACAGGGTGTTCTAGCTAGGTGGATAAAGAACTGGTTGAGCAACAGGAGACAGAGTTGAAGGGAGTTTCTCGAAATGGAGAAAGGTGACCAGTGGTGTTCCATAGGGGTCAGTGTTGGGGTCACTGTTGTTTGTGATATACATAAATGATCTGGAAGAGGGCACTGTTGGTATGATCAGTAAGTTTGCAGATGACACGAAGATTGATGGAGCAGCAGAAAGCATAGGGGACTATCAAAGAATACAGGAGAATATAGATAGACTGGAGAGTTGGGCGGAGAAGTGGTAGATGCAGTGCAATCCAGGCAAATGTGAGGTGATGCATTTTGGGAAGTCTAATTCTAGAGCGAACTGTACTGTAAATGGAAGAGCCTTGAGAAAAATTGATGAGCAGAGAGATCTGGGAGTTCAGGTCCATTGTACCCTGAAGGCGGCTGCACAGTTGGATAGAGTGGTCAAGAAGGTATATAGTATGCTTGCCTTCATTGGACGGGGCATTGAGTATAAGACCTGGCAGGTCATGTTAAAATTGTACAAGACATTGGTTCAGCCGCGTTTAGAATATTATGTACAGTTCTGGTTGCCACATTACCAAAAGGATGTGGACGCTTTGGAGAAGGTGTAGAGAAGGTTTACGAGGATGTTGCCTGGTATGGAAGGTGCTAGCTATGAAAAGAGGTTGAGTAGGTTAGGGTTGTTTTCATTAGAAAGAAGGAGATTGAGGGGGGACCTGACTGAGGTCTATAAAATCATGAAGGGTATAGACAGGGTGGAAAGAGATAAGCTTTTTCCCAGGGTGAGGGATTCAATAATGAGAGGTCACGCGTTCAAGGTGAGATGAAAAGTTTAAGAGGGATACACGCGGTATGTACTTTACAGAGGGTGGTAGGTGCCTGGAATGCGTTGCCAGCAGAGGTAGTAGAGGCAGGCACGGTAGATTCATTTAAGGTGCATCTGGACAGATACATGAGTAGGTGGGGAGCAGAGGGATACAGATGCTTAGGAATTGGTAGAAAGGTTTAGACAGTGGATTTGGATCGGCTCAGGTTTGGAGGGCCGAAGGACCTGTTCTTGGGCTGTAAATTTTCTTTCTCTCTCTTTGTATAGACCCCAGGATCCATGCAGACTTGAGATAAGCTTCTATAAAGCAAAGGTCTAAATGCCTATTACATACTTCACTGTTTTGAAGAAAACACTCATTCATTGAAAACCTACTTATTACATTTACACTCCTTCAACCAAATAAAGCCTGCATCAAACATGTTAGTTGGGGCACAATCTCTTGTTACTGCCAACCTTGCAATTTGTTCATAATTCCAGTTCAGGATCTATAATGACTTGTACATCTTCCATCAAGCTTTTCACTGTGCCTCAGTACGTGACAATAAATTCAACCAAGTCAGGGGACCAAAACTATATGCAGTACTCCAGATGCAACCTCAGAATTCCAAAGAGGGTTACCTCCCCCAAGACTATCCTGGGTCAAGACCCCTCTCTAATTCTGTACTGGGGCTATCCAAATGAATCACAATGTCAGGCCTGTTTTACCAGGTCTAATGTGCACACACTACACTCCAAGGTTACCACAATCCCATTTCTGTGGAGACAGCTGATGATTCAAATGGATAATTGTTTCCACAAACACCTGTATATTTGTGTTTATCCGAAATGAGTCCCGTCACCTCTCCCACCCTGTGAAAATGGTAAGTGAGGCAGAGACACAAGATTTCGGACAGTTCAGTCTTTTTTTTTGTGAAAATCTGGGCTTGAGTCTATTTTATTAAATGGCTGTTGAAAAATCTGAGTCCAAAGGTTCTTGGATGGAGCTTTTGGTTTTCTGAAAGATTTGATTGTTGTCAATAACTTAGTATGCAAGATTCATGCACTTTTAGAATATGAAATGCAGCACTGTAATCTACAGCTCTGTGATGCACAATGTTGCTAACTGTGAGCAGAGAGCACTATATGACCAAGCTCCGGAATGTACCTTTGACAAAGCCAATACAACAGTGACCCAGTCATTTGACTATGCTTTTTGTTTTTGGTGGGGGTGAAGGGCAGAGTTGTTTTTGGAATGCAGGATATTTTTGCCAATCACTCGCTTTGGCTTTTCTTTCTTTTCTAAGTGGCTGCTCATAGAATCTGATTTCCTCTTGGATTCCTTGGTTCCCTTCCTCTGGAACAGTCAGCAAGTTAATGCACTTACTGTTGAACTCTCCCAAAAGTAAAGATTCAATTTGCCTCCCATTTGAATAATTTCCAGCTGAGGAAATTAACGCCTTTAGCTAATTAGCAGATTCTCCCAGGGGGAGCAAATTCCACTACGGTAGAAAAGAGTTTCCTGAGAAGCATGGAAAATGCAATGCCCTCACACAACAAAAATGCAAACAGAGGTTGTTCAGCGAATGATTTTTGAAGCAACAGTACTGCGCTGATATTTCTTATGGTGATGCAAAACAATTGGCATCCACATGTATGTACTATAGCAATTATTTATAGCAGTCCCTCAGCGCCGAAGAAGACTCACTTCAGTTCCTGGGCTGGGCAACTTCGTGGAGGCTTCTTCTAAAATGTGTGTGTGTTTTAGGACAGGTGATTTGCATGTGTCAGTGGAGATGTTGCATTGGTTTAGGGAGGCCTTCAGGATGCTCTTGTAGAGTTTCTTCTTCCCTGCTATAAGGTAGCCAGGAAGGACCTGAAGAGAGAGCTAAGAGCAGCAAGGAGGGGACATGAAAGGTCCTTAGTTGGTAGGATTAGGGAAAACCCTAAGGCTTTCTATAGGTATGTCAGGAATAAAAGAATGACTAGGGTAGGAATAGGTCCAGTCAAGGATAGTAGTGGGAAGTTGCGTGTGGAGGCTGAAGAGATTGGGGAGACACTGAATGAATAATTTTCGTCAGTATTCA
>NC_057716.1:106515085-106529333 GCF_004010195.1 Chiloscyllium plagiosum
TTCTGTTGCCATTTTCAGGGAATTACTGACTTGCACCAAGATAATTCTGTACATAAATGTCCCTCAGTATCCTATTTTTTCTTGAATTTGCCATCCTAAACTCCATAATCTGACACATGTCCAGGTTAAACTCAATTCGTCATTTCTCTGCACATCTTTCCAACTAATCTGTAACCTCCTGCAACCTAGATATTCTTGCACACTCACCCAAACTCCACCAATTTTCATGTCATCTGCAATAATTACCTTTGTCCCTGCTTTTTATTTCACGTTTGGGAGAATCTGTAACCAGAGGACATGAAATCCCAGCAAGTGCTCACCAATTTTTGTGTACAAGATGATTAGGGGTTTAGATAGGGTCGACAGTGAGAATCTTTTTCCACGTATGGAGTCAGCTATTACAAGGGGGCATAGCTTTAAATTAAGGGGGGGTAGGTATAGGACAGATGTTAGGGGTAGGTTCTTTACTCAGCGAGTCGTGAGTTCATGGAATGCCCTGCCAGTAACAGTGGTGGACTCTCCCTCATTATGGGCATTTAAGCGGGCATTGGATAGGCATATGGAGGATAGTGAGCTAGTGTAGGTTAGGTGGGCTTGGATCGGCGCAACATCGAGGGCCGAAGGGCCTGTACTGCGCTGTATTCTTCTATGTTCTATGCTAGTGATCGCTGACTGTGGAGCTCAGAGTAGTGCATTCGTTTAGTGAGTCCTGTGTCAGACCACTCACCGTAACTTGATATGCATGACCAGTGCCTCGATTTTGGGGATATTGACCTGGGAGAGGATACTCACATTGGTACACCCTATCTTGCCAGTAGATCTGCAGGATTTTGCAAAGGCAGCGCTAGTGATAACTCTCCAGGGATTTCAGGTGCCTGCTGCACATGGTATATGTTTCTCATTCATAGAAGTTGGTGGAGGCCAGAGCTGCTCTGTACACCGTGAGCTTGGTGCTACGTTTGAGGTCTCAGATTTTCAACACACAGTTCTGCAGGACTCTGAAGGCTGCACTGGATTGGAGTCAATCCTGGATTTCATTTTCAATGTCTACTCGCACCTGCAGGAGCCCCAGAGATACAGGAAAGGATCCATGTTGTTCAGGATCTCAACACGTTTTAGTACTTCAACATGGATTCCACCTGCACTGGAGGCCTTGTATTTTCTCAGTGGCTTTTTTGACCTCATGGCAAGTTAGAGATGTGTTGGGATGGCACCATGTAGTGTGGGATGGTGTTTAGAGTCGTTTGCCAAAGGTTGCATCTTGGTTGAGGCAGTCCTCAAAGTCTTCTCTCTAGTGCTGGCTGCCTCTTAAGTCTTTGATGAGTGATTCCCTGGTTTTAGCTTTCTGTGGAGTACTCGAACTATAGATGGTGTTGATTGTGTTGAAGAAGCCAAGCACAGCATGGACGTTGGTGAGGTGCTGAGTCTCCTGCACTGTCTCCATACACCATCTATTCTTTAGGCCACGGGCTCTCTGTTGTACCTTGGCCTTCATTTGCCCACAGGCTTGTTTCCTCTCGCTTGTGTTTGAGCGGAGCTACCAATTCAGGAACACTTTGCATTTGAAGTCTAGTTTCCTCATTGAGAGGCAGAGTGTCTCCTCACAGGTGCTGACTATGGTTGCTTTTAGAGTGGATCAGGCACAGTGGTGACTCTGCAGCTCTGGCACAGTGCAGCATGACAGAAGGATGGAAGCTGCGTGGATTCTTTTAGCATGGGGTGGTTGTTGCATATCAACCACCACACTGTTCGAGCAGATTGGGGTTTAGACCCGATGGTAGGAAAATCTGAGTCAAATGCAGACTAAGTTCTGCTGTAGGGTCAGACAGTAATCATCTTCCACCAACCGCTACCGCTTGGAGGAGAAGGCAAAGTATTTGGAGGTGGTGACAAGCAGTATCTGGGTGACAGAAAGGTAACCCAGGCCATTCACCAGCCTAAGCTCCTATGGTGACAGGTTAAGGATCAGTCAAGGTGGGCGAGGCCACTCTTTTAACTGGTGGTGACTGTCTCCAGATCCTCCCCTCTCCTGCTCAATTATTACCGCAACAAAAGACAAGACGCATGCCTGATTTTATGATTTGGAAGGGCCGGTGTTAGACTGGGGTGGACAAAGTTAAAAATCAGGTGTTGGACTATAACCTGGTGTTGTGTGTTTTTAACTTTGTCTGGTCTTATACAGTCTTTCAGCCTGTAATATCTTTGCTGGCTCATTGCCATGCAAGCCCCATTGATTCACCTCTCCTTTTAATTCTGTTTATTTGTTTGCAATCTCCAGATTTGACAATTGTAATATTTTCCTGGCCAGCTTCCCATCTTCCATCAAGCCCATTTTCGTTCATCAGAACTCTCCTGCCAGCATCACAACTTGTACCAATCGGATTCAGGATGGCCAACTCTTACGAAACAACATAAGGGTAACTGGGACGAACAGCAGACTGGTGACTTTGAGGGGCTGGGGTTTCAACAGTAGAAGGGTCAGAAGGGAGTTGTCTTAAAACCACTATAATTGTTTCTAAAATTAACTAAAACTTACAATTTACCTTGCTGAATTACATTTTCCTCTGCTAGCCACCTCAATTAACTGTAGTCCAATCTGAGTCACTCAAACTCACCCTGGCCGTTTTCAGGATTAGATATATGGGACAAAATGCATTCCGTAAAGAACAGAGGATAAAGAATCAAAATAAGGGGCACATCCTTGAAATACAGGACAACTGGTGAGCCTCTCCTGTTCACACATTATCACTCTGCTTATTTAATTCAGCACAGACCAGGACTGAGTCTAAGATTTGTATATTTCAGTTAATCACCGATAAAGCACATCAATCAGTGCACTAGGAAAATGTAAATAAACGAGCTCCCTCACTGAATACTGCGCAAAACAACAAACCAGAACTTTCAACTCGGTCAGGTTGCAATCTATAACACATGACAGACAGCACACTGGATTTATCTCTGAGCACTGGCCGAAAAATGAAAACAGATTGTAGAGAAGCAACAAACATCTTCAAAGGAATATAATTGGTGCCCATCCTCCCATTCTGTGCAGTGAACCCAGCCAAGAGCATCTGGGTCATGACCTCCTGGCATGCCTGATAATTACGCCTGATTCACCAAGACCCAAACTTGGCCAAGTACAAGCAATTCTGCAGCAGTCCTAACAGAGCAGCAAAAAGCAAGAGTAGAGGGAACCAAATATACCAATTCACAGCATCTGCTGAACCTTCATCTGTAACCAGACCAGGGATAGAAAAGGGGAACTGTGTACCATTGTTATCTGCAGTAGTTCACTGAATTTATCAGTGTGTAGCTAAGGCCAGAATCCATTGCAATAGAGGTGCGGGTGAATCAAACATACTGGTCTATGCTGGGTACCATTCCTATCCCATTTATTTAATGGACAAATTTGTATTGCCAGTAGACTATTAATGCAGAGAGGTCCCCCACCCCCCTTCCCCCACCTCATCCTAGTTTCTAACCTCCAGCAACACGATCCCCTGACTTGTCCGGACTTGTCCGACCTGCCCAGCTCCTTTTCCACCTATCCACTCCACCCTCTCCTCCCTGACCTATCACCTTCATCTCCTTCCCCACTGACCCATTGTACTCTATGCTACTCTATGCTACTCTATCCCCACCCCCACCCTCCTCTAGCTCATCTCTCCACGCTTCAGGCTCTCTGCCTTTATTCCTGATGAAGGGCTTTTGCCCGAAACGTCGATTTTGCCTGTCCTCGGATGCTGCCTGAATTGCTGTGCTCTTCCAGCACCACTGATCCAGAATCTGTTAATGCAGAGATCCCAGCTCTGTGAATATTGGTTCAAATCCTCTTGTGGCAGTTGGTGAAATCTGAATTAAATGATTAAATCTGGAATTACAAATTAGTCCAATGGCAACAAGGAAATCACTGTCAGCTGTTGTAAAAACTCAGCTAGTTTACTTTTGTCCTTAAGGGAAGGAAATCTGCTGTCCTGACTGGGTCTGGCCTACATGTGACTTTAGATCCACAGCAAGGTGACTAACTCTTAACTGTCCTCTGAAATGACTAAGGAAACCCACTCAGTTCAAGGACAATTAGGGATGGGCAACAAACAGTGGAACTTATGTATCATAAAGTATAAAAATAGTACTTTATTAGTGATAAAGGACTTCGTGATGTCATACAAAATGCAAGCTTTTTCTTAAATTTCTACTGCAGTCACAGACAGCAATGGATACCAACAATTAAAATATATTTTATTAAATTACAACACACTAGCTAAAGGAAGTAACTCAATGCCTTTTATGGACAGGTTATACTAAGCAAAAGGCAAAGGATTTGCATTTATCCAGCAGCTTAATATCAATCCTTGACATAGTCCAAATGATTATGTCAAGGATTGATATTACTTTTGAACTATAATCTGTTATGAGGCAAACAAAATAACAAGGAAACCATCATGTTAAAGTGTCATAATTAAAGAATCATAGACTTATACAGTACAAGTGGAATTTTACCCACTACACAACCAATACTTAAACAGTGCTTCAAAGAACTCCAACAGACCCATGAGACATGACCTACTGCTTCCATCAAGACTTAACCGCTCTTTATGAACATAATGTTCTGATGGTAATTCAGGGTCACCTCCTGGGTAACTTAAGGATGTTTCCTGATATCATTATTAATCTAACTCCTTCCTAATTTGAAGCTTCATACGTCAAAATAAATTTGCTATCCTTCAACTGCTATTATATAACTTCTGTGTTATATAACAGTTTTGTCTCTTTCTGTTCTTATTTCTTTGAAGAGTTCTAGACCATATTTCATTTGGTCTCAGTGCGCTGTAATATCACATATAAAGGCTGTGAGAAATTTTAATATGGATGAGTGTGTGGGATTGCCAGAAAGATAAACACAAGGAAGGAAGGAATGGAAGGTTATACTGACACAGTTAGATTGAGCACTCAGTGTGGGAGGAGACTCGCATGGAACAATAACACTGGCACTGACCAACAGATTCGGATAGCCTGGTTCTTTGCAATACTTATGTGGTCATAAGTCAATTTTTGTTTGAGAACACTGACATGAATGGCCTTAAGATATTTTGCTACATTATAAGCATGATATAAGTGCAAGGTTCTGCTTGTTCTTGTTCTGCTGAAATCTCTTATTCTCTAAATAGCTCTCTTCCCCCTTGTTTATGTGGGGTTGGTAGTCAAAATCAGTTACCAATTATTATTTGTTTGTATACATTAAAATATAACATTTTGATAGCATTTATCAGAATTCACAAGTCCCATTTCAAGAAGTGTCATAGGTACACAAAACAAAAAGGGCAATATGAGAGATTAATTTTAGTCCAGAATTTTACAAACCCTTTCCAATTAACAAAATGTCCAGTAATTGGCAATACACCCCAGGCTGACATCGGAATCTGGCTGCACAGGCTGATGGGCTTTGTGACCTTAAACAGACAAGCCACATGAATCTATTCAGGCAGAACAGCTCTGTTTGACAACACAATGCCTACCACTATTTTCAATAAACAGCTTCGTGTAGAAGTATGACAACTGCTAATGTGATAAAGATGTTTAATATAACATTATCAATTAAAAATTTGGATTTTAAAGTAGAGGTAGAATTGAATTTAGTTTCAATTCTATGAAATTAATTTTATTTAAAGGGGGTCAGAAAGTCATTTGGAACAGTGAAGTAAATACACCATTTCTAAGAAAGCATGTAACTTTGAATGGTGCCGATAAGATACATGTGAAGTTAATTGATGAAGTATTTGTAAAGCTGATATACAGAGAAAACAGAGCAGGGACAGCTAGTGTTTTGAGTTGAGCTCAGGATCAACTTTCAGTTCAGAAGACAGCCCTAGCGGCATGGTTTTAGACTGTGAAAGCTTCAAGCTGAGAGAGTTTGTGTAGAAGTTTTCAAGCTGTCAGGACTAAAAAGAGTTTCAGATATCAGAATTGGTAAGAAGCCACGAGGCCATCAATGCAAGAAGGAGTAAATTAGTTACGAAATTAAAGTGTTGAAACCGAAAAAGTAGTAACACTTCAATGGAGATGAGTATCTCTAACAGATATTGTTGGGATACAGGTTGAAATATTATTTTGTTTATCTTAATGCCTTTCTAACCTGTAATGTATACATTTATCTTTGTATATTTTTATTTTTGTTAAAGAATATTGAAAGTTTCGAGTGAATTTGTTCAGTGATTAACCACCGTGGTAACCAACTGCAAAAATTATACATCTTGTCTATAAAGCCAGGTTTCGTTCTGGGATCTGGCTTCTCCAATATTAACATCAGCTGGCATCATAACACTAATTTGTTTTGACATTCCTCTTGTTATATTCAGCCTTTTGACGACTGTCATGTAATTTGCTCCACACGGGTTTACATATCTAGTGTTATCTGGCTATTTATTTCATTGCTGCTTGTGGTAGCTGTCATGTTTCATACTGTGATAGCTAAGGCTGAAGGAATACACTGCCACTTTGTAGTTCCAACTCTCTACTGTTGCAGTATATATTTGGATACATTACCCAGTTATTGATATGGCCATTTATCTCTTTTTCTCGAATACACTAAGATATTTACAGCACAAGAGGAAGCCATTTGGCCTATTGTGTCTGCACTGGTTAACAAAGATCTGACTGCATCAACCCCACTTTCTAGCTTTTGGCCCAGAGCCATGGAGGTTATAGCAACACAAGCGAATATCTAAATACTACTGAAATGTTATAAGAGTTTTGAGCTCAACGACACTTTCAGGCAGTTAGTTCCACACTCCCACCACTCTGAGTGAAAGAATTTATCCTCAACTCTCCTCTTAGCCTTCCACCTCTTGCCTTAAATCTATTCCCTCTGCTTTATTAGCTCTTTGCTAATATAAATGGTACCTCTCACAAACTTATTTATCTCTATAAGGCCTTTTCTCAACCTTTGTTGCTCTAATGAAAACAACCTCAGCTTATCCAGTCTTTCCACATAGCACAGACTCTCTGGTCCAGGCAACATTCTGGTAAATTTCTGTCTCACCCGCACTCTGGTGTATCCTCTCTAGGTTCAGAAGAAAAGCTTTAGAAACTAGGTTTTTATTAGATTCACCCAGAAAAGGCCCTTTACCTCATTGAGTCTGCACGGACGATAACTACCACAAAAGTGCACTAATTCCAATTTCCTGCACTTCTCCCATATCCTTGAATGTCCCCATCCAAATAATTTTTAAAGTTTGTAAAGTTACCAGCCTCCACTACCCTCCCAGGCAGTACATTCCAGATTCTCACCACTTGCTGAGTAAAATGATTTTTCCAAAACCCCTTTGAATCTCCTGCCCCTTACCATAAAACTATGCCCTCTCGTGATTGATCCCTCTATCAATTAAAACAGCTGCTCTCTATTCACCCGGTCCATACCTCTCATAATCTTATACACCTCAATCATGAGCCATCTTAGGCTTCTCTGCTCTAAAGAAAACAATCCAAGCCTATCTTTTCTCTCCTTAAAACTTAATTTCTCCATCCAAAGCAACGTCCTGGTGAACCACCTCTGCACCCCCTCTCGTGTTATCATAATCTTCCTGTAGTGAGGTGTTTAGATCTGTATACAGTATTTCAGCTGTGGCCTAACTAACACTCTGTACAACTCCAATATTACCACCTTGCTCTTATACTCTATGCCACACTGATGAAAGCAAATACTCCATATGCTTTCTTAACTATCCTATTCACATGCTCTGTTGACTTCAGGGATCTATGAATAATTACCCCAAGATCCCTCTGTTTCTCTAAGCTGCCCAGTGTCCTGCCATTATTAAATACTCCCACATCTTGTCTCTTTTTCTAAAGTGCATCACCGCACACTTATCAGGGTTAAATACCATCTGTCACTCGTCTGCCCATCTTACCAACGCATTTATATCTTCTTGTAACCCACAACCATCTTCTTTGCTACTAACCACCTAAACAATCTTGGTCTTGTCTGCAAATTTGCTTAACCTGCCCCTCCACATTTTCATCTATATCATTTATGTATATAACGAACAAGAAAGGTCCCAGTACTGATTCTTGTGATACACCGCTGGATACCAGCCTCCAGTCACACAAGAAGCCATCTATCACTACCCTTTGTGTCCTATTACTAAGCCAGTTTGTGAGCCATCTTGTCAAGTTTCTATGAATCTCACGTGCTTTAACCTTCTTAGTCAGTTTCCTATATGGGCTTTTGTCAAAATATTTGTCAAATTCCACATAAACTACATCACTCAATTTCCCTCAGCCACAAATGATCACATTTTCAAAAACTTCTAATAAAATAAACAAGAAAATTACTTTATTTAACAACAAACATATTCAACAATGATACAAAGCTGGCTAGCACACTTTACAATCTGAAAGTATAAATATTGACCCTTCAAAATAATCTCTTCTAGAAGAAAGTGAGGACTGCAGATGCTGGAGATCAGAGCTGAAAATGTGTTGCTGGAAAAGCGCCGCAGGTCAGGCAGCATCCAGGGAACAGGAGAATCGACGTTTCGGGCTTGAGCCTGAAGAAGGGCTCATGCCCGAAACGTCGATTCTCCTGCTCCTTGGATGCTGCCTGACCTGCTGCACTTTTCCAGCAACACATTTTCAGCCCTTCAAAGTAATCCCAAAGCACACATGTGCATTAAAAAGAAAAAAAGAGAAACTTGTTCAGAAACTTTCTCTGAGCAGATTAACTTTGGGAAAGAAAATGCTTTGACTGAAATAATTGTTAATTCTCAGAGAATAAAATGATAAAACATGAAATGCTCCAGTCTGCTTTAAGTCTGGCATTCTTGCACACTTAGACAGTTGTTATTAGAAATATGTGGCTATTCCTCTGGGATCTCTTTGAACATATTCAGGATATCTAAAGGAAGTCTGGTAGAAGCCTTTCGAGGTAAATAACTGTTTTGGCTTTTCAGCTCTTATCTGGGATCATCAAGAAGGATTCTTCAAAAAGGTGGTGAAGATCTTATCTCCTCACAGGCCACATCTTAAGAATCCAAAACAATATCAAATAGCTACACTTCTGTTAACCATAAACACAGATATGTGACTTCATGAGGTGCACACAATCAGATGAAGACAGCAATTGTCTTTAACCTAAAATATCCCACTCTGTTCCTTCAGGCCAGGCATCTACCCAGCACCTCAAATGAACAAATTTTAATGATCATTCAGACAAGAACGCTCAATAAATACCAATAAGGAAGAGGCTTCATAACAATATTTAACAATAAAGGCTACAGTATGGATGGTGGTAGCATTGTGATAATGTTACTGTGTATTGATCCAAACTTACATGTGAAGATGCCAACTTGCCAGCTAGAAGAAATTAAATTCAAGTTGTAAATGAGTATAGAATAAATGTCTCAGTCATGATGATTATGCAACTACTGGATTGTTGCTGAGAACTATCTGCTTTTCTAATGTCCTTCAGTGGTGGAAATCTGCTATCCTTACCAGTGGGATCTGTACATGACTCCAAACCTAAAGCAATGCGGTTGACTCACAGTTCCTCAGGAGTGAGCAATAAACGCTGCCCATTCCAGTGACATTCTGATGGGAAGAAAAAGCTCAAGAGTCTGAGGGGCTTGATAATCTTGAGAGACTGTTCCAGCTGGTTGGGGAGTCTACAAATTAGGGGCATAATCTCAGAATAAGGGCCAGTCACTTCAGGGGAAGAGGTAGAATTTTAGTCTCTCAGGGAATCAATGGATACCGGAAATGGGCAGGAAAGTGTAGCTGAAGCTCCTTATCTGTTATGATCACAAAATGGCAAGTGGGACTTGCTGGGCCAATTGGTCAATTCCTGTTATAGAGTCATAGATCCCTACAGCACAAAGACAGGCCATTCGGCCCAAACTAGTCCATGCTGACCAAACTGTCCATCCACGTTAACCCCATTTCCCTGCACTTGGCCCGTATCCTTCTAATCCTTCCCTATCCATGTATTTGTCCAAATCCCTTTTAAATGTTGTTAATGTACTCACCTCAATGACTTCCGCTGGCAGCTCATTCCATATGCGTACCACCCTCTTGGTAAAAAAGTTGCCCCTCAGGTTCCCTTTTATTCATTCCCCTCTAACCTTAAACTGATGCCTTCTGGTCTGTGATCCCCCAACCCTCATAAAAAACTGAGTGCATTCACCCTATCCATACCTCTCATGATCTTATACACTTCTACAAGTACCTCCTCAGGCTCCCTACGCTCTAAAGAAAAAAGTCCTAGCTTGTCCAACCTCTCCTGAAACTCAGTGCTGGCAACATCCTTGTAAATTTCTTCTGCACTCTTTCCAGTTTTATAACATTCTTCCTGTAGCAAGGTGACCAAAACTGAACACAATACTCCAAGTGCAGCCTCACCAATGTCCTGTACAACTGCAACATAACTTCCCAACTTCTATACTCAATGCCCTGACTGATGAAGGCCAGTGTGCCAAAAGCCTTCTTCACTGCCCTGTCTACCTGTGACTCCACTTTCAGAGAACCATGCACCTGAACTCCAAGGTCTTTCTGTCCCACTACAATCCTATAGGCCCTACCATTCACCATGAAGCTCCTACCTTTGACTTAGATTTGACTTTCCAAACTGCAAGACCTCACACATATCTATATGAAACTCCATTTGCCATTTTATGGCCCACTTCCCCAGCTGGTCAAGGTCCTGCTGCAATTTCTGACAACCTTCCACACTGTCCACAATACCACCTATTTTAGTATGATCAGCAAACTTACTAATCATGCCTTGTACATTCTCATCCAAATAATTGATATATAAAAAACAGCAATTGGCCCAGCACTGACCCCTGAGGCACTCCACTAGTCACAGGCCTCTAGTCCAACAACCATCCTTCCAATATTACCCTCTGCTTGTTACCATTAAGCCAGTTGTGTATCCATTTTGCCAGCTCCCCCTGGATTCCATGCGATCTAAACTTCTAGAGCAGCCTATCATGTGGAACCTTATCAAAGGCCTTACTGAAATCCATATAGACTATGTTTACCGCCCTGCCCTCATCAACCTTTCTGGTCACTTCATCAAAGAACTCTTAACAAATTTGTGAGGCATGGTCTCCCATGCACAAAGCCATACTGACTATTCCTAATCAAACCCAATCTTTCCAAATGCATATATCTTATCTCAGAATCTTCTCAAGTAACTTACCTAACACAGATGTTAAGCTTACTGGTCTATAATTCCTAGGTTTAACTTTGCAGCCCTTCTTGAATAAGGGCACAGCATTTACTACCCTCCAGTCTTCTGGGACCTTACTCATGGCTAATGATGATGCAAAAATATCAGCAAGGGCCCCCACAATTTCTTCTCTAGTCTCTTTCAATATTCTTGGATATACTGTATCTGGTCAGGTTCTGGATTAGTGGTGCTGGAAGAGCACAGCAGTTCAGGCAGCATCCAAGGAGCAGCAAAATCGACGTTTCGGGCAAAAGCCTTTTTACCATGGTCAGGACCATGCCATTTATTCACCTTCGTACATTCTAATACATCCAACATCTCCTCTACTGTGATATGGACTATCCCAAGAATATCATTACTAACTTCCCCAAATTCCCAAGTTATCAAATTTTCTTCATGGTAAACACAGAGGAGAGATATTCATTGACTACCTCACCCATCTCATGCATGTCCACTTTGATCCATGAGGGGCCCTATTTTCTCTCGAGTTATTCTTTTTCCTTTAAAAAATTAAAATACCTCTTTGGACTTACCCTAATCTTCTCTCATGCCAAAGTTATTTCATGCTGTCTTTTCACCCTCCTGATTTCTTGTTTCAGTAAATTCCTGTATGCCCTATAAACTTCCAGGGATTCCCTTGATCCCAGCTGCCTATACCTGAGCCATGCCGCGTTCTTTTTTCTCCACAAAGCCTCATAGCTCTCATCATTCAGAATTCCCTACTCCTGTCAACCTAGCCCTTCACCGTCATAGGAACATATAGACCTTGAACTCTAGCAATCACAATTTTAAAGGCCTCCCACATACCAGACGTCCCTTTGCCTGGAAACAAATGACTCCAATCAATCTGTACAAGGTCCTGTCAATTCCATCAAAATTGGCCTTGTCCCAATTTAGAACTTGAACCTGTGGACCAGCTTTGTCCTTCTCCATAACTATTTTAAAATTAATATCACTATAGTCACTGTCACCTACTCTATTTTCCAAGAGTAGGTCACGTTTGTCCCTTCCCCCTTCAGGATGGCCAGAGTGAGGGTAGGGCCGATTAGGGATAGTGGAGGGAACTTGTGCCGAGAGTTGGAGGAGGTAGGGACAGGGCCTTAATGAATACTTTGCTTCAGTATTCACTAATGAGATGGATGTTGACGTTTGTGAGGACAACGTGAAACAAGCTGATGTTAAGAAGGAGGATGTGCTGGAAATTTTGAAAAACATGAGGATAGGTAAGTCCCCTGGGGCAGACGGGATATACCCAAGGTTACTACAGGAAGTGAGGGGAGGGATTGCTGTGCCTTTGGCGGTGATCTTTGCATCCTCACTGTCCACTGGAGTAGTGCCAGATGATTGGAGGGTGGCAAATGTTATTCCCTTGTTCACGAAAGTGTATACAGATAATCCTGGGAATTACAGACCAGGCGGTCTTACGTCAGTGGTGGGCAACTCATTGGAGAGGATTCTGAGAGACAGGATTTATGATTACTTGGAAAATCATAGCTTGATTAGAGACAGTCAGCATGGCTTTGTGAGGGGCAGGTCATGCCTCACAAGCCTTACTGAATTCTTTGAGGATGTGACAAAATACATTGATGAAAGAATAGAAGTGGATGTGGTGTACATGGATTTTAGCAAGGTGGTTGATAAGGTTCCCATGGTAGGCTCATTCAGAAAGTAATGAGGCATGGAATACAGGAAAAATTGTCTGTCTGGATACAGCATTGGCTGGCTATAGAACACAGGGGGTGGTAGTTGAAAGCTCCATTTTGCCAGAGCGGCGAGGAGAGGAGGAGTGGTGAAGCGAGGGCTGCCGGGAAGGGTGAATTTTCCCGCATTAAAAGGGACTTACCTCGGGAGTCGGGCCTCCATTTGCCGAGAGGTGCGAGGGAGGAGTGAAGGACTTCTGGGAAATCATATATTTGTGTGGTTGCATTACCAGAAACACTACTCGGGTAGTGTCTCCCATCCATCCTCCTCCTTTAACCAAAAGAAAAGGTTCTGTGCGCCAGATTGGTAAGGTAACGAGTTTATTTTTTAATTCCTTATTTTATCAACAGTCTCTTTGGGAATTTAGAACAGTGGGAATGGAGGTGAGGGCAGTTGAAAGTTCCTCCTGCAGAATGTGGGAGGTAAGGGTCACCACTAGTGTCCCTGTGGACTACATCTGCGGGAAGTGCACCCAACTCCTGCTCCTCGAAAACTGCTTTAGGGAACTGAAGCTGGAGCTGGATGAACTTTGGATCATTCGGGAGGCAGAGGGAGTTATTGAGAGGAGTTACAGGGAGGTAGTCACTCCTAAGGTACAAGAAAAGGCCAGATGGGTTACAGTCAGGGGACGGAAAGGGAACCAGCAGGCAGTGCAGGGATTCCCTGTGGCCAATCCCCTCAACAATAAGTGTACCGTTTTGGATACTGTTGGGGGGGGTGACTTACCAGGGGAAAGCAGTGGGGCACAGGGCTCTGGCACAGAGTCTGTCCCTGCTGCTCAGAAGGGAAGGGAGAGGAGGAGCAGAGCAGAAGTCATTGGGGACTCCATAGTTAGGGGACAGATAGGAGATTCTGTGGGGACGAGAGATACTCACGGTTGGTGTGTTGTCTCCGAGGTGCCAGGGTTCGTGATGTCTCTGATCGTGTTTTTGGGATCCTTAAGGGGGAGGGGGAGCAGCCCCAAGTCGTGGTCCACATAGGCACCAACGACATAGGTAGGAAGAGAGATGGGGATTTAAGGGAGAAATTCAGGGAGCTAGGATGGAAGCTTAGAGCTAGGACAAACAGAGTTGTTGCCTCTGGTTTGTTGCCCGTGCCATGTGCTAATGAGGCAAGGAATAGGGAGAGAGAGTAGTTGAACACGTGGCTACAGGGATGGTGCAGGAGGGAGGGTTTTGGATTCTTGGATAATTGGGGCTCTTTCTGGGGTAGGTGGGACCTCTACAAGCAGGATGGTCTTCATCTGAACCAGAGGAGTACCAATATCCTTGGGGGGAAATTCGCTAAGGGTATTGGGGTGGGTTTAAACTAATCCAGCAGGGG
>NC_057716.1:106531774-106558454 GCF_004010195.1 Chiloscyllium plagiosum
GAGGTGGCAAATGGAGTTTAATGCGAACAAGTGTGAGGTGATTCACTTTGGTCAGAGTAACCGGAATGCAAAGTACTGGGCTAATGGTAAGATTCTTGGTAGTGTAGATGAGCTGAGAGATCTCGGTGTCCAGGTTCACAGATCCTTGAAAGTTGCCACCCAGGTTCACAGGGTTGTTAAGAAGGCATACAGTGTTTTACTTTTTATTAATAGAGGGATCGAGTCCCGGAACCATGAGGTTATGCTACAGCTTTATAAAACTCTGATAGAGTATTATGTACAGTTCTGGTCCCCGCATTATAAGAAGAATCTGGAAGCTTTGGAAAGGGTGCAGAGGAGATTTACTCGGATGTTGCCTGGTATGGAGGGAAGGTCTTACGAGGAAAGGCTGAGGGACTTGAGGCTGTTTTCGTTAGAGAGAAGAAGGTTGAGAGGTGACTTAATAGAGACATATAAGATAATCAGAGGGTTAGATAGTGTGGACAGGGAGAGCCTTTTTCCAAGTATGGTGTCGGCGAGCACGAGGGGACATAGCTTTGGATGAGAAAGTAGAAAGTGGTTTAGTAAGTTTGCAGATGACAAGAAGGTTGGTGGAGTTATTGATTGTGTGGAGGGCTGTTGTAGGTTGACATTGACAGGTTGCAGAACTGGGCTGAGAAGTGGCAAAAGGAGATCAACCTGGAAAAGTGTGAAGTGATTCATTTTGGAAGGTCGAATTTGGGGAATACAGGGTTAAAGGCAGGCGTCTTGGCAGTGTGGAGGAGCAGAGGGATCTTGGGGGTCCATAGATCCCTCACAGTTGCCACCCAAGTTGATAGGGTTGTTAAGAAGGCTTATGGTGTGTTGGCTTTCATTAGCAGGGGGGGTTGAGTTATGCTGCAGCTCTATAAAGCCCTGGTTAGACCACACTTTGAATATTGTCTTCAGTTCTGGTCGCCTCATTATATAAAGGATGTGGAAGCTTTAGATAGGGTGCAGATGAGATTTACCAGGATGTTGACTGGACTGGAGCGCATGTCTAATGAAGAAAGGTTGAGGGAGCTAAGATTTATTGGAGTGAAGAAGGATGAGAGGTGACTTGATAGAGGTGTACAAGATGTTGCAAGGCATAAATAGAATGAATAGCTAGAGATGTTTTCCCAAGATTGAATATGGTTATCACAAGGGGACATAATTATAAGTTAACCGGAGGAAGGTTTAGGGGAGATGTCAGAGGTGGGTTCTTTACATAGAGACTGGTGGGTGTGTGGAATGCACTGCCAGCAGTGGTAGGAGAGGCAGATACATTAGGGACATTTAAGCAACTCTTGAATAAGCACATGGATGATAGTACAATGTAGGGTATGTTGGTTAATTTGATTTTAGAGTAGGATAAAAGGTCAGCACAACATCGAGGGCCGAAGGGCCTGTACTATGCTGTACTACTCTAAGCTCTTCCCGAGTAGAACCCTCTATATACTGCTTGAGGAAACTTTCCTTATCATACTTAACAAATTCCACCCCACCAAAACCCTTAACACTGTGGCAATTCCAGTCTATGTTAGGAACATTAAAATCCCCTCATATGACACCCTATTGCTCCAGCCAGTGTCCCTGCATATTTGTTCCTTTAATTCTCGTTGACTATTTGGGGGCCTATAGTGCAACTACAATAATGACACCATCTCCTATCTATTTCTTAGCTCCACCCACAAAGCCTCACTGGATGATCCTGAGTTACTTCATCTCTGACTACTGCTGTGATACTCCTCTTAATCAAAAATGCAACTATATCTCCCATCTTTCCTCCACCTCTGTTCCACCTAAAGCACTTGTACCCTGGGCACATTAAGCTGCCCATCCTGTCCCTACCTTAGCCATGTTTCTGTAATGGCTATAATATCCCAGTCCCACGTACCTATCCATGCCCTGAGTTCATTGGCCTTACTTTTCAGCCTTCTTGTGTTGAAATAGATGCAATTTAATATAATAGGCATTCCTGTTGTGTTCCAACCTGACCTGTCACTTCAACTTAATATTTCGGATGACTATATCTCCTTCTAGCCTTGCACTTGCCTCCCTGCTATTGAGGTCCACCCCTCCCGCCAATCTAGTTCCTATTTCTTATGACTGGAAAGCACTTTGATTGGTCATGAAAGCTGTATAAATTTAAGTCATTTGAACTGAAGTGAATGTCGAAAAGGGCTTTGAATTACAAGCCAATCTGCATAATTGCAATTCTTGCAGTGATTCTCATTTACATTTCAACTGAAGCCTGTTAATTGAGAGATCCCAGAAGAAATAAAGTGACCTCAATTATGAAATGCTGATGAAAGATTAAATTACTTAGGAACACAACGCTGCCAAAGGACCTGACTCCCATAACAGATGGGCACTAACTGTGCTCTCAAGGACTACCATTATCTGCAGAAATTTTACTAAGTAGCATTAAGCTCATAGTGCTGTTAGTTCTACTCTGAAACACTAACTGAGCTGCCCAGAACTTGCCGCATACAGTTGGATTTCAATTTCTCTTTTCAGTAAAAAGCCTCCAGCAGAGTTTCATCTGAAGCCCCTACCAGGCCTTTCATTTAAGATGCTGTCATTCTCTTTACACTTCCAATTCTTTGCAGCTTGCAACTCTTGCTGTACACAGGAAACTGATATGTGCACAATGTGGCAGCACAGTGCTCCCACTAGCTACAGCTGCGACACTTCAAAAAGGTCAATCGATTGAAAACATCTTTGCGCCAAAAATCATTAAAAACGTTTTCTATTATCTTAACTGTTTCAGTTGAGCCCAATGGGAAGTGGTCATCAGCCAAACCCACTGCTCCTCATAAACAGACCCTACCCACATCAAAAAAAAGGTGGTGGGGGGGGGCACAGCTTTTATAGCTCAATAAGGTTGAAGATCAAAGTTGTTGACGGACACACATTTAGTAAGAGATCAAAGAGCAGGATATGTATTTACAATTTGTCATCACACAGCAGGCCAGGGAGGATGCCACGGCAGGCTCCCAAGCCTTTGTTCATACCGCAATTATTTACTGAAAGGAAAATAAGACAGCATTAACCCTTGGAGGACTATGTTCACACTACACGGTATGTAAAAGTTCTGCATAAAGAAGAATACAGGACTTTATAACTGTACACAGGTCTGTATTTATCACCTGACAATGTAAAACCTTCCAGCTCTCGCTGGAGCTGTAGGCTGGACTTGATTTTCTATTTTATCTTAGCTTGCATCCTTCTAGCATCAAACTGGCATGGTAAAGGATCCTTTTAAAAACTGTCCATCAATAGTTGTAATCGCAATGAGGCAGGCTCTGTTGTGTGGTCATCATCTTAGGTTCAGCCAGCACCATTGTGATATGTTTACAAATGGTACCATGCAGTTGTCTGAATGTGTGTGAATTAGAGTTTTAGGAAGAAAATCAATTACCCTTATTCAGTCTGGCCTACATGTGAGTACAGACCCATAGCAATGTAGCTGACTCTTAACTGCCCTCAAAAATAGTCTAGTAAACTGCTCAGATTAGAGATGAGAATTAGAGATGGGAAACAAATACTCATGTTGCAAGTGATGCCCATATTACTATTTTTTAAAATTTTCAAACTTCAGCTTAGTACAATTTCTGCGTAACATTTTTGTAATAGTGTTTTTAAGATATGGGCAGCAGGTTGTTTTAGTGTGATTCGGTCAGGATAAGTCTGCAATTTCTCATGTTGGAAACATCTGTAACACACCCGGTCAATTAGAGCATAAAAGAACCAGCACCATTCATCAATTGGAACACTTGATTGGATCAATATGGGGTGTGGCATGTCTGAGGCAGACTGAGACAAACAATTCCATCTGGGTTTAACAGATGGAACACAAACTCACTGATATAGGATCGGTGTTAGAGGCAGTACACAGCCCAGCTGTGCTCCATCACGGAATCCTGAGACTTCCTGGACTCTGGGATTAGACAGGCAGGCTGTGATGGTCATAGAATAAGAGAGTTTTACAGCATGGACTGAAACCCATCATCTAACCATGACCATGCCACTCATCAAGTCTATCAATTCTAGATCCCTCTACTAAAGAAAAAGTTTATTTCTCTCCAACCTATCTACATCCCTCAAATTTTGTACATCATGTCCACCGTCAGCCTTCTCCGCTCCAAGGAAAACACCCCCATTATCAATATCCCAGAGCAATTAGCATTAACCAAAAACTGAACTAGACAAGCACTACATACTTCACCTACAAGAACAGGTCTTACATTTGAAATTCTGCAGCAAATGACTCCATTCCTACCATCACCATCTTGCCAAGCAAGGCTAAAGTCAAAAATGATGGAATGCTCACTTCTTGCCTAGATGAATGGAGATCCTTAGGGATAGGTAACAAACATTAGCCTTGTCATTGACTTCCAAATCCCATTAAGGAATTTTAAAAAAGACTTTATTAAATAGTAGGCCATTCAGCTCCTCAGGTTTGCTCTGCCACTCAATAAGATCATAGCTGATTGATTGTGGTTTTAGTTCCTGACATCCCTCTGCCTCTCGTATCTCTTGATTCCCTTGTCAATCAAAAATTGATCCAGCTCTACATTTCCTGAGTGTTCACAGCTCTGGCTCTTTCACAACTTATCATTTGAATTGATACACCACAATATTTTCCCTGTCTTCCGACAGATTAAAGAAAATTAAGAACCTTTCAAATGATGAGAGAGATAATTCTGCTACTGTTTTTTGAAAATCCAGCATCTTCCCCTTCTTACCTTGGACAGCTCCATCCTTAATTCTTTTCAAAGGCTTAAATGGCAACTCAGAGTAATTTATTTTCACTTAAGGCAAGTTGTATAACATTAGTGTTTAGTCCAAAATTCCAAACAGCAGAAATTTTGAAGCAATCTTATTACGATATTACCTGTGAGCCACAACAATTGTGGTCCTGTTGGCGCAGACTTTGGCCAGAGAGGCTTGAATGTTTCTTTCAGTTTGTGTGTCTAGAGCAGATGTAGCCTGTCCAAGTGGAGTGAAGATAAATGATTAGAACACTGAAACAGGACAGTGGAAATATTCACTGGCAGACTGGTGAACAGATAGGTTCAGCCAATCCATCAGCTGTTAAAAGCCTACTGTACAAAATATTGAGACAACAATGTTTTTTAAGCTTAAAAGCAACTAAATTCTTCAGATAGATAATAAGAAGTTCTACATTTAGCACAGTGGGTGCTCCTACACACTTATATCAGTGACTACACTTCAAAAGTGAGTCATTTATTGTAAAATGCTTTGGAACATACAGAGTTTGCGTATACCGCCAGTTTTCCTTTCTGAGGAGAGGGAACCAGTTGTATCAGTTAGAGATTGTAAAATCCCTTAACAAAGGGTGGCACTCCTTCACAAAAATTTAGAATATTTACCCTTTGTGAAGCATCTTTTACCTTCTTAAGGACAGCTTAAAGCCAGATTCATTAACTATGCACAGACATGGTTCTGAGAGTGTAAGGAATAAGCTTGATTATTTCCAGTGAAATGTAATATCATGTTGATTTGAAAGTTGTAATCAATAATTTTTATTTCCATCTCTCAGACTCAATGCAATTTCTGTGATTTCAATTCTTAATTACCTCATCCAGAAGAACAATCTGAGGGGCCTTCAGGATCGTTCTGGCGATTGCTACTCTCTGTTTCTCTCCTCCACTCAGTTTCAGTCCTCTTTCCCCAACTTGGGTATCATAACCTGAAGAACATGGCACATTAAGAACAGCTGGAGACGGTGATCATGCTCAGAACCTTTTTCTTTAATTTGCCTGTCCAGATATGTTATGACACACCTCTGGAGCAGGTGGAACTTGAGCCCAGACCACCTTCATCAAAAGTATGGGCACTACCACAGCACCATAAGAGTCCCTAAGGGTAAATCAGAACAGCTCCAGAGTTTTTTTTGACAACGGGTGCTGCTCAACGGGCTTTTGCAGAGGCATGGTAACTTGTCCCTATCTCTGGGCAAGAAGGCCTGGGTTGAAGTCTCACCTGCTCCAGAGAAATGTAGTAACATCTCTGAACAAGTTGGTTCAAAAATATCTCACCTGTTCCAGACATCCCATCATGTGGAATTGAAAATCAATGAATAAATCTGGAATTGCAAGCTGGTCTCAGTGACAGTGATTATTATAAATCCTCACCAAAACCACATTCGGTTCATGAAGGAAGTCTGTCATCATCACGTCACCTGGCAAACATGTGACTCTAAACCCAAAGCAACGTGACTGACAAGCCTAGCAAGCCACTCAGTTCAAAGGCAATTCAAGGTTGGCAATAAATGCCCGGCTACATACAACCAAAGAATTTTAAAAGCTACGCATCAGAAATGGTCTTCTTCATGCACAACTTTGAGGGACAAAAGCACATCCCTCTGTTCAGAAATTCTATTTTTCTGCTCATGGAAATAGAGAATGTGGAGTAAATGTAGGACTTTTGACATTTGGAAAAATTTGTAAATATTTTTACATTTCAGGGACTTCCTGGTCATAGATTTTGAAGAACAGTATCAGTTATCCAAAAGAAAATTGTGCTGTTATTGGATGAAATAACTATTAGTTTAAGGTAATAAAAATGATGTAGCAGCAGGTCAACAACTACAGAAACGTGAAGACTTGGAGAGGGTCCCCAAGCTGACCTGGCGAACATATGATTCCAAAGAATGTGCTTGCAAATCTTTGCTTCCTTCAACAGGGTCTTCTAGAAGCTGTGATTTCATACAAAATGTCTTTGCTCCCACCAAATAAATATCGACAGAACACACTCTCTTACCTTCAGGGAAAGTAATTATCCGCTCATGGATATCAGCTGCTAGAGAGGCTTCCTCCACATCCTCATCACTAGCCGTCACTCTGCCATATCGGATGTTGTTTTTAATGCTGTCATTGAAGAGAACGGTGTCCTGAGGCACTACCCCGATGTGAGAGCGTAGAGAGCTCTGCTTCACCTCGGGGAGAAATTTAGACCTTTTAGAAGAAGCTTCAGTACAGGATAGAGTTCAACTCGCATCATAAAATCCACAAAACCACCACAAAATCATAAGGCCATTTGGCTTTCCAAGCCTCTTCCACCGTTCAAAACAATCATGGCTCAGTTCCACCTGCACCCACATTGACCCCATACCTCTTCATTCCTTTTGATTCCAAAAAATCGCTTGAATAAACTCAACAACAGGAGCATCCATAGCTCTCTGGGGTAATAAGTTCCAAATATCTGAAATACTGAGTGAATTGTTTCTCCACATCTCAGTCCTAAATGCGACAATCTCATTGTGAGACAGTGATTCCCTGCTCTGGACTCCTCCACCAGAATAAGTATCTTCCCAGTATCTAGCCTATTAAGTTCCTTAAAGATTTTAGTGAAATCATCTGCATTTCTGAATTTAGAAATATAGGTTTAGTCCACTCAACTTCTCCTCATAAAACAAGCCAGGAATCCCCCCCCCCAAAAAAAACCATCAATTGCACTCCCTCTAAGGAAACCATATTCTTCCTTAGATAAGAAGATTAAGTTTGAACACAATGTGGTCCAGATGTGATCTGCAGTGAGATTTCATTGAAATAAACAGATATCGTGGCAATGATACCGCACTCCGAACCCTAAGCTATTGTTCTGGAGATATGGGTTTGAATTGCACCATGGTAGACGGTGAAAACTGAATTCTGTAAAACAAAATCTGGAATTAAAAGCCATCCTAATGGTGACCATTTAACCACTGTCAACTGTTGTAAACAAAATCTGGTTCACTAATGTTCTTAAGGGTAGCAAACCTGTCTTCTCTACCTAGTCTGGCTACACGTGATTCCAGGCATACAACAATGTGGTTTGCTCTTAACAATCCTTTGCACAATTGGGGGCAGGAAAAGATGCTCTGCTTTCCTACTTTTCTGCTGTAGTCATTAAATTTTACTTTCCCACATTATATTCTACAGGCCATGTTCTTGCCCACTCACTGAAATAGTCTATATCCCTTTGCAGACTCTTTGCATTCTCTCTATCACTTAGCTTCACATCATCACGTCTGGACATGTTATACTTGGTCCAAATACTGGAGTCCTGTAGTTTCACACTCGTTACAATTGCCAACCGCAAAAAAATTACCTGTTTGGTATTACTGTTTTCTGTCTGTTAATCAATCCTCAATTCATTAAATATATTACAATGGCACCATTTAATGCTCTAATCTTTTTGCAATAACCTAATTTATAATACATGATTGACAACTGTTTGAAAATTAAAATAGACTAACTTTTTTAGGGTTGTAAAAATTTATTTCATAGGATGTGGACACTGCTGACGAGACCAGAATTTGTGACCAATCCTTCATTGCCTCAAGGTGGTGATTAGCCACCTTCTTGAATCCATGAGATGTAGGTACACCCATAACACTGTTACTGGGAGGGTACTCCAGGATTTTGACCAAGTAACAGGGAAGGAATAGTGAGGTAATTCCAAGTCAGGATGGCAAGTGACTGCGATGGGAACTTGCAAGTGATGGCGTTATCATACATTTGATACCCTTGTTTTTCTAGCTGGTCCATTAATTTCCCCTCATCTAACCTGCCAGTTATAACCTGAATAAACTCAAACTTTTGTCAAATACGATTTCCCTTTCTTGAATCTCAGTTGTTTTTGCAAAATTATATCCCAATTCCCCGATTGCTCTATCACTACGTCCATAATTACAGATTCCAGGACTTGCCCTACCACAGCTGTCACATGGAATGGCCTACAATGTTCCATTTTCTCCACCTCCTTCTTTTGAATATTGGAATTATGTTTCCTAACTTCCAATCCATGGACACGGTTTGAGAATCTAGCATTTCTGGAAGATGAAGCCAATATTGACCCGCATTTCAAGGGGGTTGGAGTAAAAGAGAAGGGAGGTCTTACTGCAACTGTACAAAGTGAAGAAACCACATCTGAAGTACTGTGAGCAGTCCTGGTCCTTTACTTAAGGAAAAATATCATTTCATTTGATGCAGTTCACTACGATGTTCCCTGGCATGGAGAGATTGTCTTATGAGCAAAGGTTAAACAGATTGAGACTCTACTCACTGGAGTTTAGAAGGATGAGAGGTGATTTCACTGAAACATACAGGATTCTTAGGGGCTTGACAAGGTAAATGCTGAGAGGATGTTTCACTTCCTGGGAGAGTATAGGGCCAGACAGCACATGACTTTGACAAAGAAAAAAGGAGGCATGATTAGTAAGTTTGCAGATGACACCAAAATTGGTGGTATAGCTGACAGTGAAAAATGTTATTTAAGATTACAAAGGAATCTTGAACAATTGGGCCAATGGACAAGTGGCAGATGGAATTTAATTTGGATAAACGTGAGGTGTTGCATTTTGGTATTACAGACCGGCAAGGACTTATAGAGTTAATGGTAGGGTCCTGGGGAGTGTTGTTGAACAGTGGTTCAGATACATAGTTCTTTGAAAGTTGCATCACAGGTCGACAGGATGGTGAAGATGGCATTTAGCACACTTACTTTCATTGCCTGCAGCACTGAGCGTAGGAGTTGGGACATCATTTTGAAGTTGCATAGGATGTTGGGGAAAGCATCTTCTGGAGTATTGTGTCCTGTTCAGGTTGGCCTGCTATAGGAAGGATATTAGTAAATTGGACAAAGTTTAGAAAAGACCTACCAAGGTGTTGCCGGGAGTGGAGGGTTTGAGTTATAAGGAGAGGCTGAATAGGCTGGGACTTTTTTCACTGGAGAGCAGGAAGTTGAGGAGTGACCTTACTGATGTTTATAAAATCTTGAGGGGCATATAATGTAAATAGCAAAGATCTTTTCCCTAGAGTGAGGGAGTTCAAAACTAAGGGGCATATTTTTAAGGTGAGAGGAGAAAGATTCAAAAGGGATGTGAAGGGCACAGAGAGAATGGTTCATGTGTGTAATGGACTGCCATGAATATGAATTGGAACGGTTTGGAGGGATATGAGCCAAATGCAGGTAAGTGGGACTAATTTCGTTTGGGGAACTTAGCCGGCCTGGAAGAAGTAGACCGAAGGGTCTGTTTCCATGCTGTATGACTCTATGACTCAGAATGAAGGGGCCCCAATGTAAGCCTGAGCCAAGGAGGAATTCCTTCTGAGGGTGGAGAGTCATTGGAACTCCTTACCATGGAGCGCAGTGGAGGCAGAGCCCTTATGCACATTTAAGG
Organism: Chiloscyllium plagiosum; assembly: GCF_004010195.1. Taxonomy (NCBI): domain Eukaryota; kingdom Metazoa; phylum Chordata; class Chondrichthyes; order Orectolobiformes; family Hemiscylliidae; genus Chiloscyllium; species Chiloscyllium plagiosum. The sequence goes on from NC_057716.1 coordinate 106,541,970, forward strand.
CCAAAAGAGATAAATTCTTAAATCAGTAGGGGAGTGAAGGGTTTTGGGGAAAATGCAGGAAAGTGGACCTGAGGAATGCTGGATCAGCCGTGATTCTACTGAATGGCAGAGCAGGCTTGAGAAGCTGAACTGCACACTCCTGTTCCTATTTCACATGGTCATGCACTCATCCACTATCTAGGTAATTGTTTCTTTTAAAGAATACAGGCCATAACATCCAGTAATTTATTGATTTTCAAGCTTGTTATGGCCTTAGCTGATGGTCCTGCTGGACAATCCAAACACAGAATGAAATCTGACTTGAAAGATCATTTAAAAAAATTTTCATGCATGGTCATCATTCACTGAACTAGTCATACGAGGCTACGGATTTTTTTTAACAACAGTCAAAACATTCTATTTCTCTATTGTCAAAGATATTGTAACTAAAGCTGTGCCTAAATACTTTTGTATCTAGGTCGGCGCCGTAACTGGCGACATATACACTTTTTGTTATATTCAGTGAGTATATGTGACAATAAAGTGTGGCACAGGAAAAGCACAGCCGGTCAGGCAGCATCAGAGAAGCAGGAGAGTCGAAGTTTCAAGCACAAGCTCTTCATCAGGACATTCCCTGATGAAGAGCTAATGCTCAAAACACCAACTCTCCTGCTCCTTGGATGCTGTCTGACCAGCTGTGTTTCTCTAGCACCACACTTTTTGACTCTGATCTCCAGCATTTGCAGTCCTCACTTTCTCCCATATGTGACAATAAAGATTATTTTAATCTAAAAAGGTCTAATTCATTTTCCATTACAAATTTACATCCAGAGAAATTACACCATATCAAATCTTTAAGTTCGACTTAACTGATTCCCCACGTTCTTTCCCCACGAACAGCGAAGCCTTCTTAAATGAATCCCCACAAAACTGAGAGCTTCAACTTTCTTAAATTTTAGTAACCAGCAGATGTCTAACTAAACACTCCTGGTTTGAAAATTTCACAAACTAGACTTTTCTACTGAGGTAATGGCACTTTTCCTATTCTTCCATATGCCTTTCCGGGAGAGAAACTATATTTGCTTCTGACCCCAGTCAAGACTCCTCTGAACTGCCTTAAAACTTACAATTATAATGCTTTCGAAGTCAAAGTCATTCCTTGATTATCCTGGATCAAAAATGAGAATCTTCAAATTTTTAATTCATTCACAAGATGTGATATCAATGGCCAGATGATTGCCCATCTCTAATTACCCAAAGGACAGTTAAGAGTCAACCATCATTGCTGTGGGTCTGGAGTCACATGTAGGCCAGACCAGGTAAGGATGGCAGTTTCCTTCCCTAAAGGACATTAGTGAACCAGATAGATTTCTCTGACGATCAACAATGGTTTTATTGCCATCATTAAACCCTTTATTCAGATTTTTACTGAACTCAAATTTCATCATCTGCCATGTGAGAGTTGAAGCCAGTTTCCCATAACATTATCTGAGCCTCCGGATTAATAGTTTATTGATATGGGGGAGGCAATGCCCTATATGTGACTCCAGACCCACAACAGTGTGGTTGACTTTTAACTGCTCTCTGGGCAATAAATGCTGGCTGAATCAGAGTGATATTAGAAAAAAAATCACTAGGCCATAACATTCCCTAAATTTTATATTCCCTGTTACAAACCACTAGAGGAATAACAATTTTCCATTAACACTCCAGGGTTTTTGCTCTTGTGGCACATACTGGGTTAGGTCACTGCTTCTTGTAACTGACCTAGTTATGTCCTTAAAAAGAACTCTTCACATAATCAATGAACTCAAATGCCACTGTTTGAAAATCCAAATGCTAAAAATGATATTAGTATATACACAGACACATTTAATCACAAGTCCCATTAACTTCTTCTCTACAGCAGAATATGTCGAATCCTGGGGTTACCACTGACCAGAAACTCAACTGGACTCGTATTATAAACACAGCGCTACAAGAGCGAACGATAGGAATATTGCAGCAAGTAACTCACTTCCTGGCTTGCCAAACCCTGTCCAGTATTTATAAGGCACATGTCAGGAATGTGAAGGAACACTCCTCCCTTGCCTGGATAGGAGCAGCTTTAACAATATTCAAGAGGGTTGGCACCATCCAGGACAAAGCGACCTGCTTGATTAGCACCGCATTCTCAAATCTTCCACCACCAACGCTCAGTAGAAGCAGCAGAGTGTATCATCAACAAGATGCACTGCAGAAATTCACCAAGGCTACTCCCAAAACCATGCCCATGACCACTTCCATCTAGAAACACAAGGGCAGCAGAAAGATGGTGACACTAACACTTATAAAGTTCCTCTTTGAGCCATTCATCATTCTGGCTTCAAAATATATTGTCTCTCCTTCAGTCTTACTGGATCAAAATCACAGGGCTACCTCCTTAACAGTATTGTGGGTCTACTTACCACAAATGCACTGCAGTAAGAGACAGCTCACTATGACCTTCTCAAGGACAACAGGAGATGGGCAATGAATGCTGGTCCAGGCAATGATGCCCAGATCCCACAGGTGCCACAGTACCTCTCACACTTTGAGAATAGCTGTTAACACTGAACTTTATTGAATTCAAACTTCACCATCTGCCATGGTGGGATTCATGGCGTAGAGTCAGCACGGAAACAGACCCTTGGACCAACGTATCCATTCTGACCAGATATCCTAAATTAATCTAGTCCCATCTATCAGCATTTCATCCACATCTAAACCCTTCCTATTCATGTACCCATCCAGATACCTTTTAAATGCTGTAATTGTACCAGCCTCCACCACATCCTCTGGCAGCTCATTCCATACACATACCACCCTCTGCTTGAAAAAGCTGCCCCTTAGACCCCTTTTAAATCTTTCCCCTCTCACCCTAAACCTATGCCCTCTAGTTCTGGACTCCCCCATCACAGAGAAAAGACCTTGTCTATTTACCCTACTATGCCCCTCATGATTTTATAAACCTCTATAAGGTCACCCCTCAGCCTCTGACGCTTCAGGGAAAACAGCCCCAGCCTGTTCAGCCTCTCCCTATAGCTCAAACTCTCCAATGCTGGCAACACCCTTGTAAATCTACTTTGAACTCTTTCAAGTTTCACAACATCTTTCCAATAGGAGGGAGACCAGAATTGCACAGAATATTCCAAAAGTGGCCTAACCAATGTTCTCTCTAGCGACAACATGACCTCCCAACTACCATAGGAGAAAGTGAGGACTGCAAGTGCTGGAAATCAGAGCTGAAAAATGTGTTGCTGGAAAAGCGCAGCAGGTCAGGCAGCATCCAAGGAGCAAGAGAATCGATGTTTCGGGCATAAGCCCTTCTTCAGGGATGAGGAAGGTGTGCCAAGAAGGCTAAGATAAAAGGTAGGGAAGAGGGACTTGGGGGAGGGGCGTTGGGAATGCGATAGGTGGAAGGAGGTTAAGGTGAGGGTGATAGGCCGGAGAGGGGGTGGGGGCAGAGAGGTCGGGAAGAAGATTGCAGGTCAAGAAGGCGGTGCTGAGTCCAAGGATTGGGACTGAGATAAAGTGGGGGGAGGGGAAATGAAGAAGCTGGAGAAATCTGCATTCATCCCTTGTGGATATGATGGGTGGCAGTTATAGGAAGGGGGAAAAAAAAATCACAAATACAGTCACATAGATGGGTTAACTCCAAGAAAGGTAAGGGAGGTAGGCAGTTAGTACACGGGTCTTCTGTGGCTATCCCCATTTCAAATAGCTGTGCAGTTTTGGAAAATGTAGGGGATGATGGATTCTCAGGGGTAGGTAGCATGAACAACCAAGTTTCTGGTATTGAGACTAGCTCTAATGCAATGAGGGGTACGTCGGGTTGCAAGAGATCAATTGTGTCAGGGGACTCTCTAGTCCAAGGTACAGACAGACGTTTCTGTGGACAGCAGCAAAAGATCAGATTGGTGTGTTGCTTCCCTAGTGCCAGGATCAAAAATGTCTCAGAAAGGGTGCAGAATGTTCTCAAGGAGGAGAGGGGCCATTGTCCACATTGGAACCAACGACACAGGAAAGGAAAAGGTTGAGATTCTGAAGGGAGATTACAGAGAGTTAGGCAGGAATTTAAAAAGGAGACCCTCAAGAATAGTAATATCTGGATTACTCCCGATGCTACGAGCTAGTGAGGACAGGAACAGGAGGATAGAGTAGATGAACGCATGGCTGAGGAGGTGGTGTATGGGAGAAGGATTCACATTTTTTGGATCATAGGAAGCTCTTTTGGAGGAGAAGTGACCTGTACAAGAAGGACGGATTGCACCTAAATTGGAAGGGGACTAATATACTGGCAGGGAGATTTGCTAGGGCGGCTCAGGAGGATTTAAACTAGTAAGGTGTGGCGAAGGTGGGATCCAGGGAGATAGTGAGGAAAGAGATCAATCTGAGATTGGTACAGTTGAGAACAAAGGCGAGTCAGGGCAGGCAGGGACAAAGCAGAGAATAAGGTAGGGCTGATAAATTCAACCGCATTTATTTCAATGCAAAGGGCCTAACAGGGAAGGCAGATGAACTCAGGGCATGGTTAGGAACATGGGACTGGGATGGACAGGACTGGCAGCATAATGTTCCAGGATACAAATGCTACAGGAAGGATAGTAAAGGAGGCAAGATATTACCAGAAATACATCCAGGGAAGTTATTTGGGTGGAACTGAGAAATAAGAAAGGGATGATCACCTTATTGGGATTGTATTATAGACTCCCTAATAGTCAGAGGGAAATTGAGAAACAAACTTGTAAGGAGATCTCAGCTATCTGTAAGAATAATAGGGTGGTTATAGTAGGGGATTTTAACTTACCAAACATAGACTGGGACTACCATAGTATTAAGGGTTTAGATGGAGAAGAATTTGTTAAGTGTGTACAAGAACATTTTCTGATTCAGCATGTGTATGTAACTACTAGAGAAGATGGAAAACTTGACCTACTCTTGGGAAATAAGGCAGGGCAAGAGACTAAGGTGTCAGTGGGGGAGCACTTTGGGGCCAGCGACCATAATTCTATTAATTTTAAAATAGAGATGGAAAAGGATAGACCAGTTCTAAAGATTGAAGTTCTAAATTGGAGAAAGGCATTTGGATGGGTACATGAATAGGAAGGCTTTGGAGGGATATGGGCCGGGTGCTGGCAGGTGGGACTAGATTGGGTTGGGATATCTGGTCGGCATGGACGGGTTGGACTGAAGGGTCTGTTTCCATGCTGTACATCTCTATGACTCTTAACTTTCAAAAGCTTATTGGGGGTAAACGTTCACAGGTAAAGGGACGGCTGGAAAATGGGAAGCCTTCAGAAATGGGATACCAGAGTCTAGAGAAAGTATATTCCTGTTAGGGTGAAAGAAAAGGCTGGTAGATTTAGGGAATGCTGGATGACTCAGGATTTTGAGGGTTTTGGGTTAAGAAAAAGAAGGAAGCATATGTCAGGTATAGACAGGATAGATCGAGTGAATCCTTAGAAGAGTACAAAGGTAGTAGTATACTGAAGAGGGAAATCAGGAGGACAAAAAAGGGACATGAGATAGCTTTGGCAAATAGAGTTAAGGAGAATCTAAAAGGATTTTTACAAATACATTAAGGACAAAAGGGTAACTAGGGAGAGAACAGGGCCCTTCAAAGATCAGCAAGGCGGCCTTTGTGTGGAGCCGCAGAAAATGGGGAGATACTGATGAGTATTTTGCATCAGTATTTACTGTGGAAAAGGACATGGAAGATACAGAATGTAGGGAAATTGATGGTGAATCTAGAAAAATGTCCGTATTACATAGGAGGAAGTGCTGGATGTCTTGAAAAGCATAAAGGTGGATAAATCCCCAGGACCTGATCAGGTGCACCCTAGAACTCTGTGGGAGGCGAGGGAGGTGATTACTGGGCCTCTTATTGAAATATTTGTATCATCGATAGTCACAGGTGAGGTGCCAAAAGACTGGAGGTTGGTTAACGTGGTGCCATTGTTTACAAAAAGTGATAAGGACAAGCCAGGGAACTATAGACCAGTGAGCCTGACATCGGTGGAGGGAATCCTGAGGAACAGGATGTACATGTATTTGGAAAGGCAAGGACTGATTAGGGATAGTCAACATGGCTTTGTGCGTGGGAAATCATATCTCACAAACTTGATAGAGTTTTTTGAAGAAGTAACAAAGAGGATTGATGAGGGCAGAGTGTAGATGTGATCTAAAAGGACTACAGTAAGGCATTCGACAAGGTTCCCCATGGGAGACCGGTTAGCAAGGTTAGATCTCATGGAATACAGGGAGAACTAGCCATTTGGACACAGAACTGGCTCAAAGATAGAAGACAGGGTTTCGGTGGAGGGTTGTTTTTCAGACTGGAGACCTGTGACAAATGGAGTTTCATAAGGATCGGTGCTGGGTCCACTTCTTTTTGTCATTTATTTAAGTGATTTGGATGTGAGCATAACACATATAGTTAGTAAGTTTGCTGATGACACCAAAATTGGAGGTGCAGTGGACAGCGAAGAAGGTTACCTCAGAGTACAACGGGATCCTGATGAAATAGGCCAGGGGACTGAGAAGTGGCAGATGGAGTTTAATTCAGATAAATGCGAGGTGCTGCATTTTGGGAAAGCAAATCTTAGCAGGACTTATTCACTTAATGGCAAGTTCCTAGAGGGTGTTGCTGAACAAAGAGACCTTGGAGTGCAGGTTCATAGCTCCTTGAAAGTGGAGTTGCAGGTAGATAGGATAGTGAAGAAGGCATTTGATATGCTCTCCTTTACTGGTCAAAGTATTGAGTACAGGAGTTGGGAGGTCATGTTGAGGTTGTACAAGATATTGGTTAGGCCACTGTTGGAATATTGTGTGCAATTTTGGTCTCCTTCCTATCACAAAGATGTTGGGAAACTTGAAAGGGTTCAGAAAAGATTTACAAGAATTTTGCCAGGGTTGGAGGATTTGAGCTATAAGAAGAGGCTGGGCTGTTTTCCCTGGAGCTTCGGAGGCTGAGAGGTGACCTTATAGAGGTTTATAAAATCATGACGGGCATGAATAGGATAAATAGACAAAGTCTTTTCCCTGGGGTGGGGGAATCCAGAACTAGAGGGTAGGTTTAGGGAAAGATATAAAAGAGACCAAAGGGGCAACTTTTTCACGCAGAGGGTGGTATGGTATGAGCTGCCAGAGGAAGTGGTGGACACTAGTACAATTGCAATATTTAGAAGACATTTGGATGGGTACATAAATAGGAAGGATTTGGAGGGATATGGGCCGGGTGCTGGCAGATGGGACTAGATTGGGTTGGGATAGCTGGTCGGCACGAATGGACTGGACCGAAGGGTCTGTTTCCATGCTGTACATCTCTTTGACTCTATGACTGTAAGTGTGGAGCTGGTTAATATAGATAAATCTTTGAAAAAGTTCAAAATATTTTAAAAGTAATTTTCAAAAAAGACCAAACCCATGTCCAGGATATTTACAGCACATGGAGGTTAGTGCAAGTATGCATCAAATAGTTGCAGCTCCTCCCAAATGGCTATTTTGCACCCATCACCAAGATTACTATCAAGGGGTCAGAGAATCAGATCAACTGCTCAAAATACCACTGCTCCCCTCCAGCTTTTTGTGGCTGTTCATGGCTCTTTGATCATCCCGTTGCAACAAGGATGCTTAAGGCACAGGAAAGGAGTTCTTGGTAATGAGTCACAGGTGGGGAAAGGACATGAAAAGCATGATAATTTAGGGACTGTTTCAGGACAACTATAACACTGGGTGCAGCTGTGTCAAAGAAGAGGTCTTTCCGAGAAAAATTTCTCAGTTGGCACTAATGAAACTCATTGTTTAATTTACTTCTCATACACATATGTGGTCTGTCCCAAGTTACTGAATTTTTAAACTTTCCCCATACCACTACCAACTGTTTTCAATGTGACTCTCTTCATAAGTTAGCATGTTCCAACCCACTGTACAGTCAACACAAAAGTAGGAAAGAGAGTGTCGCATGCAGGAAAATCCAACTAACTGCAATATCATAGTGACCAGGTAATCTATCTTCTTGTGTAGTCTGAGGGTCAACTATTGACTAGGAAACCAGGAAGAACTTGCTGGTCCTGTTCAAATTAGTACCATGGTGTATTTTACATTGATCTGAATGGGCCTTATTTTAAGATCTCATCCAATTGACGACAACAACAACTCTAACAATGCAATCCTCCCTCAGTACTGCACTGGTGGGACAGTCAGCCTGGACTTTACATGCTCAGGTCTGTGGATTGGGGTTTTAACCCACAAATCAATGGTTCAGCTGTGAGGATGCAACCTACTTAAGCCAAGGCTGTCACCATGGGCAGGAACCCAATACACTCTCGACCTCAGCCCACTGTAGAAAAACTGATGGTAGCATTAGAAATGAATTAGATAATATAGCACCAACAATAGTATAAAATAAAATCCAAGAAAACCAGGTGGGTTTTCCCCAACAATTGTTAATGATTGCATGATTGTGACTTTTAATTGCAGATTTTAGCATTTAATTCAATTTCCACCATCTGCCAAGATAGGATTTGAACTAGGTCCCCAGAACATTATCTGCGCCGCTAGATTAATAGTCTAGCAAGAATGCCTTTAGGGGCACAGTGTGCAAAAGCAAGCAGGTGAGATTGACCTCGTACAAGAAACTTGTTAGACCTCAGTTGGAGTATTGTGTACAGTGTGGGTACAACATTATAGGAAAGATGTGAACGCATTTGCGAGAGTGAAGAAATGATTTTTAAGAACAGTTCCAGGAATGAGAAACTTCAGTTATGAGAATAGTTTGAAGAAGTTGGGACTATTTTTCTTGGAGAGAAGGCAGGTAAGACAAGATCTAACACAATTTTTCAAAATGATAAACGGGCTGGATAAAGTAGATAAGGAAAAGCTAATCCTGCTTGTAAAAGGAAAAAGAACAAGAGGACACGGATTTAAAGTGATGTGCAAAAGAAGCAAGGGTGATGTGAGAAAACGTTTTCACACAGCGAGTAGTTAGGGCAACATTGGCTGAAAGTGTGGTGGAGGTAGGTTCAACAAAGGGTTTCAGGAAAAGCATTAGATGATTAACTGGATAGGAATGGTGTGCAGGGACATGGGGAAAAGGCAGGAGACTGGTACAAAGGAATATCACCAGCGAAGGTGAGATGGGCTGAATGACCTTCTTCTGCACCATAACAAATCTGTGATTCTGTGAGTAAAATCTTATCTGAGTTCTGGAAAGAATGGACGTGAATCTTCCTCCTCAAGGGCAGACTGCTAATTGATGTGCAGCTGGTACTTTCCGAAAAAAACCCAGATCCAATGGACAAAAAATATGGTGGCACAGTGGTTAGCATTGCTGCCTCACAGCGCCAAGGACCCAGGTTCGATTCCAGCCTTGGGTGACTGTGTGACTGTCTGTGTGGACTTTGCACATTCTCCCCATTATCTGCTTGGGTTTGCTCCCACAGTCTAAAGGTGTACAGGTGAATTTGCCATGCTAAATTGCCCATAGTGTTAGGAACATTAATCACAGGGAAATGGGTTTGGGTGGGTTAGTGTTTCCACACTGTAGGGAACCTAATCAGGTATAGTCATTAAGAAAAAAATAAATTGTACATAATGAAATGTTAGCAATTCCTACAGATGTAGGCACAGGTTGAAGAAGATTCAAACTAATGCACCTCAGTAAAATACATTTAGAGTTCTGTATAAAGAATAAATATTGATCTTAGGATTTGTCTTATTCATTGCATTTTGTATGTTTAGGTACATTCATTGCAAACCACTGTCTTTGCATTTCTCCTTTGCATTTCATCTTTCTTAGCTCTCTCATATCTAATATGGAACTATTTCCTTCTTTAATATCCTCCAAAACTCTCACTTTATTCCTCTCTTCTACTTCTGTGCTGGTGCCTATGTCTCTGCCAATTTAGTTTAAACCCTCTCCAATTACATGGCTGACCAATGATCAATGGTAGATTTGAGCAGCCCAAGTTGTAATACTACAGTTATTTCAATGCCTCAGTGGTTGTACTTTCAATGCAACTCAAACTTCCGCTGCCTCCATCCTAACTCACACTAAGTCCTCTTACCCCTGTATTTACTGACTTACAGAGGCTGGCAGTCTGGTCTGGAAATACCTGCATTCTAAAATTCTCAGCATTATGTTTAAATTTTTGCATTCTTTTTATTTTTGCGAATACAGATCGCCCGAGCCAAGACTTATTTTCTGAATTCAATGTGATTAGTCCGCCACTTAGTCTTCAGAGGTGATATACCCCTGTAAAGTGCAGCATTGTTTGTGCCTGTTCACAAGTGCATAGTGGTTTACAGTAAGGCCCAAGTAGTAGAGGTTAGCTGCACAAAGGCTTGACTTGAATCTGGCCTCCAAAACATCGCTGTTTTCTCTAACTATCTGAAAACTCTGTGTTCTCCCATCTCTTGCACATCACCCACTTCTTTCACCTCTCTGTGTGCGTATCTTTAGATACATCGAACATAAGCTTAGGAATTCCCTTCCGAACACTCTGCGCCTGTCCTTCTCTCTCTCTCTCTATCTTCAAGTGTTGTTAAAACGTACCATAGTGAAAAAACCCGACTTTTCCATCTTTGATGACCTTTCCACCCTCGATGCCATGTGAATTTTATCTGACAATTTTATTGCAAATTACTTGGTGATATTTTATAACATTAAAACAGCACATTGATTAGCATTGCTGCCTCACAGCGCAAGGGACCCGGGTTTGATTCCACCCTCGGGCGACTGTCTGTTTGGAGTTTACACGTTCTCTCCATGTCTGTATGGGTTCCCTTCAGGTGCTCTAGTTTACTCCCACAGTCCAAAGGTGTGCAGGTTAGGTGGTTTGGCCATGCTAAATTTCTCAGTACTGTCCAGGGATATGCAAGCTAAGTGGGTGAGCCATGGGAAATGCAGGGTGTTGGGGATGGGGTGTGTCTGGACGGGATGCTCTTTGTAGGTTCTGTGCAGACCTGACAGGCTGAACTGGCCTCTATCCACAGTCTACAGGATTTTTTGATTCTATGAAAAGCAATGTATAGAAAATACAAGCAATATAAAACATCGTATGCTTATATTGTTTCTAAACAAACTTGACATGGCAGTGAATACCCGTGCCAACTTTTATCGGTGCACCATCGAGAGCATCCTGTCTGGATGTATCACTACCTGGTATGGCAACTGTACCATTCAAGATCGGAGACGGTTACAGAGAGTGGTGAACTCGGCCCAGACAATCACAAAGGCCAATCTCCCATCTATAGAATCCATCAACCAGCCCCGCTGTCAAGGAAAGGCCGCCAGCATTCTCCAAGATCTACCCCACCCTGGTAATACTTTTCTACAACCTCTACCATCGGGGAGAAGGTACAGAAGCCTGAACACATGCACCAGCCCGTTTCACAACAGTTTCTACCCTACTGTTGTTAGAATACTGAATGGACTCTCAAACTCTTAACATTAGACTGTACCTGTGTTTTTGTTTTTGCCGCTGTTTACCTATTATTTACTTATCTATGCTATTTAACTCTGTGATCTGCCTGTATTGCTCTGTACTCGTGACAATAAATTCAATACAATTAAATGAATATTTATGGAGATATTAAGCAGTCTAGACCTATATTTCATGGAATTCAGAAAAATAGGAGAAGATCTAAATGAAACATATAAATTTCTTAATGGAACCTGATATGGTAGATACTGAGAAAATGTTTCCACTGGCTGGGGAATATATAACATGGGCTAACAACCTCAGAATAAAAGGTTGGCTATTCAGGAATGAGATACAGAGATTTTTTTTCATTTAAGAGAAGGTGAATCATTTGAACTTGCAACCCCAGATATCAGTGGATGCTTAGTCGTTGAGTATCTCGAAGCTAGATCAATAGATTTCTTGATACTAAAGGAAATTTTGGAATATGGGATAGTGCAGCTAAGGTAGAAGATCAGCCATAATCTAAATGGATGGTATTGCAGGATAGAGGGGCCAAATGGTCTACCTCAGCTTCTATTTCTTCTGTCATCCAGAACTGAGAGAATAACTCAGAAAACATACATTCTTTAACTTTAGAGGCTTCTGGTCCTATAGCTGTCAGCCTTACTGATAGGAACTTGGAACTTTTGAGGATTAATTATCAGCCTTTTGTTGGATATGTCCAGCAACATTGGATATGCAGAAAGGAATAGTTTGGGCATTGTCTTTTTAAGCGGTTTATATCCAACAGGCATGCCACTCATATGAAATATACTGTTTATAGTAAATACAACAAAATGGTGAGGAGATCAGTTGGTTTTGATTTCAATCAGCCAGGTGTGCACTGCCCAAGAGGAACAGATGTTTCGATGTGACGACTACTTTGTAGTTAATGAGATGGAGAAGAATGGCACAGATGGAGAAAAGGTTCAAATTTCAGCCTCTTCTGGGAGACAGGTTTTTACTGAATAGCAGTAATGTGGTTGAGTGGAAGGCGACAGCTCCGCTTAGCTTTTACACTACAGAGAGCCGGCCAGTCACTGGTGATTGATAGCACAGCAGGAAAAATAACTCAGACCCTATGTGGTCCTCCAGAAGCTCAAACTGAAGAAGAAGGGAAGTTGGAGGGGGTGGGGATTCAGATAATGTTTTGTTTCTAATGATACCTCTTCTATTTGCAAGTTTGAAATGAAAATATTAAATTATAAAACACCTGCAAATACAGGTCACCAGAAAATGCTGCAAATACTCAGTCAACATTTGTAAATCTTGAACAGGTATGATGGCTAAATGGCCTCCTTTTGTGCTGCATCATTTGAAAATGGAAAAAAGACAGGGTTGGGTTTTTGATCACATGTAGCAAGGATTCAATTGTGAAGTCTCATCATTAGTCTTTTCTCTCTGCGAGTATTCTATTTACTAAAGACTTACCTATAGAAAGATGAATTAAAAATGTATAAGGGAATCCATGGGTTAAGCAACAGAGCACAGAGCACCAGCTTAATAAACACTGGCTAGTCCCCAGTTTTACAGGTTAGAGAGAATGCCAATTTTTGAGAGAGGTACAGGGACTTCAGGTATGTGGAGAAATTGGATATGATGGAATTGTTCTCCTCAGAGAATGATAAAGAAATATTAAACATGTGTTCAAAAATATGACAGTTTTCATAGAGTAAATAAGGAGAAATGTTTTCCGTTGGCAAGAGGCTCAGTAACCAAAGGATGCAGACTTAAAATGATTGGCAAAAGAATCTAATGGGAGAGACTGTAGCATCGTAGTAATGTCACTACATTAGTAATTCAGAAGCTCATGTTAATGCTTTGGGATAAGAATGGCATGTGGTGGAATTAGAAACTAGCCTTGGTGATCATGATGCTATCATCAATTGTCATTAAAGCCTAACTGTTTCAATAATATCCTTTAAAGAAGGAAATCTGCTATCCTAACCCAGTCTGGTCCACGTGACTCCAGACCTACAGCAATGTGGTTAACTCTGAACTGCCCTGAAATGGCCTAGCCAGCCATTCAGTCCAAGGGCAACAGGAATGGGCAACTCTGCCAGCGATGCCCCCATTCTCATGAATAAATAATATACTTTTTAAAAAGTTGGGTCGTGAATGTGGTAGTAGTGGGGGGGGGAAGAAAGAGAGAGAGAACTGAGAGGGTTTCTCATGAAGTGAGTTGTTGAGAGTCTAAATATGCTACCTAATAGGGAAATGGTAGCAGGTACAATAATAACTTTCAAAACAAAAGGAAACATTTGCAGGCTATGGGAAAACAGTAGGCGAGTAGGATTTGTTGGGCAACCCTTTCAAAAAGCTGGCAGAAACACAGTGATGAATAACTTGTTTTGTGTGATTTTGTGAACTGACCTGCTGATCATTTTCAACATTTGAAAGCAATTTAATTCCAGCAGAAAGCAGTTTTGCTTGAATAGAACTTTGTATTAAAGAGGCATATGGGAAAATGACGAATTTCTGAGAATAAACGCTAACTGGTGCATACATGTGTCACACGTACATGTGTGGGCCCCAAATACCCCACATCTAACCAACCATCCACATTAGGTTTAAGTGATACTGTAATATACTTGGAACCACGGTCACTCTCCTTTCTCTCTTTCTGCTGATTATTTGCCATTTAATTTGGAGATTCTAGTCCAGGTGACATTTCTGAAACTGTTCATCAGAGAAAGGACTCACTGCGAATTCATGTGTCCATCTCCACCCTGTAGAAAGATTGCAACTAGGTGATGTACAAAGACAGTTTTAATTGCTGAGTGGAGCCAGGCTGGCATATAATCATGAGGTCACACAATAGGAAAACAATGAGAATGATCTTCACTGCAGACTTGAGATTTTCCATCTGGTTGGAAAGACTGTATAGATAATGCCTCACTGTGGGGAAGAGCAGTTCATTTGGAGAGGGGATAGGTAACTAAGTTGCAGACAGAGAGAGAGAGAAAGAGAAAGGCAGGCAGGCTTTGAATGCAGTTAATAACAACGAGAACAAGGTGAAAAGAATAATTAGTCTGAATTTAATTATTTGGAACAATATTATTTCTGTGGATTCTGATCATTTCAGCAATTAATAATTTCTAAAAGCTTCTTTTATAGATCAGAATACTCTTCTTGGATATGAAGGCCAGTAAGATGATCATGATTAGAGCTTTGTTGATTCCTACTTCTCCTTCACAGCAGTGGTTTACGCTTTAACTCTTTCCAATATTCTGCAGCAACCTAATCCATTTGGTGAGGATCATTTCCTTGTTCTATTTTCCAATGATCTCTTGGTTGTAATAAAACAAGGAACTGCAGATTCTGAAGACCTGAAACATAATAGAAGTTGCTGGCGAAACTCAGTAGGTATGGCAGTATCTGTGGTAGGAAAGCAGTCATAGTGTTTCATGTCTGATGAAAAGTCACCGGACTTGAAATGTTATCTCTGCTTTCTTCCCACAGATCTGTTGGTTGTCTTGCACTCTGTCTTTGCATTAAAATATGTTATGATGGAAACTGCATTCAGTTTCCTTAAATTGTATTGCTACCTCCTAATGGTCCCTTTTCTATACTTACAACTAATAATGTTAGGAAGCTTCATCCTACCTGATTACTGCCTTGCCCAACATCACTGTCTACTTAAATACTTCATGATATAGTAGAACAGTGGAATCAATTACGTCAGATGAACTGCAATCCCCACCTCCTCTCCCTTCCAAAATTCTTTGATCTCGCGCAATCAATTTAGCTTCAGCCTGAGAGATTTACCTTTGATCTTATAATGCTTCCTGATCAGCAGCAATCTACGACTTTGAAGCATTAGGCTGGAAAGGTCATGTCATTTTTAGGTGCCCCTTGGGCTTAACATGATAAGTGGCGTTGTTTCAAATTGGCTCGATTGATAGCCTTCTCACCTCTGAATCATTGACTGAAGCACTCAAGGACTGGAGCACAGGATCTAGCGTGGTACTCTTGTGCACAGAATGCTGCATTGTTGGAGGTGCTTTATTTTAGAGGAAAACAAACTGAAGGCTATCTATTCTCACAAATGGATATGCAAGATCCCATGGCATTATCTCAAAGAAGACCAATGGACAGCCCACGAAGATAGGAGGAACCTGACTCCCTGACAGAGAGTTCAACAACCAGGGGTCATAGATTCAGGCCAAGCGGTAGAAGGATTAGAGGGGACATGAGGAAAAACCTTTTTACACAGAAGGTGATGGATATCTGAAATTCACTGCCTGAGTTGATGGAGGAGACAGAGACCCTAAACTCTTAAAAAGTATCTGGATCTGCAATGTAAGTGCTGTCAGCCGTGTGCAGGAAGGTGGGATTAGAAAGGGCATCTGGATGTCTTTGGGTCAGCAAGGATTACATGGGCCAAATGGCCCCCTTCTATGCTGTATCATTTCTATGGTTCTATGGAGTTGTGCCTGGTCCCCTGAATATCCACCCTTTAATCAAGATCACAAAAAGAGATTATCTGGTCATTATCACATTGCTGCCTCTGGGAGCTTGGTGGGTACAAATTGGCTGCTGAGAATTCAACAGTATGATAGAAAAGACATTTCAAAAAGTGTTTCATTGGCTATAAAGGATAGAACATACAATGGTCATGAAAAGAGTCAAATATTTTGGATGCTCATAATCAGAAATAAAAATAGAAATTGCTGAAAATATTTAGCAGATCTGGCAGCACCTGTGGAGAGAGAAACAGGGTTAACGTTGCAGGTCCAGTACCTGCGTGCAGAAAGCAGAGTTAACATTACAGGTCCAGTTCTTCTTCAGAAGAACCCCATCATGGAAGTTGCTATACAACCAGGTAAAAACAATGACTGCAGATGCTGGAAACCAGATTCTGGATTAGTGGCGCTGGAAGAACACAGCAGTTCAGGCAGCATCTGAGGAGCAGTGAAATCGACGTTTCGGGTAAAAGCCCTTCATCAGGAATAAAGACAGAGAGCCTGAAGCGTGGAGAGATAAGCTAGAGGAGGGTGGGGGTGGGGAGTTTAGCATA
>NC_057716.1:106558459-106559731 GCF_004010195.1 Chiloscyllium plagiosum
TGGAAGTTTGGAATTAGGGTGAGGTGGGGGAAGGGGAAATGAGGAAACTGTTGAAGTCCACATTGATGTCCTGGGGTTGAAGTGTTCCGAGGTGGAAGATGAGGCGTTCTTCCTCCAGGTGTCTGGTGGTGAGGGAGCGGCGGTGAAGGTGGCCCAGGACCTCCATGTCCTCGGCAGAGTGGGAGGGGGAGTTGAAATGTTGGGCCACGGGGCGGTGTGGTTGATTGGTGCGGGTGTCCCGGAGATGTTCCCTAAAGCGCTCTGCTCGGAGGCGTCCAGTCTCCCCAATGCAGAGGAGACCGCATCGGGAGCAACGGATACAATAAATGATATTGGTGGATGTGCAGGTAAAACGTTGATGGATGTGGAAGGTCCTTTAGGGCCTTGGATAGAGGTGAGGGAGGAGGTGTGGGCACAGGTTTTACAGTTCCTGCGGTGGCAGGGGAAGGTGCCAGGATGGGAGGGTGGGTTGTAGGGGGGCGTGGACCTGACCAGGTAGTCACGGAGGGAACGGTCTTTGCAAAAGGTGGAAAGAGGACATACCTTCAGCAACCTCGGTCATACACAGATAACAAACACTCCATAGTGGGAGTAGGCGCTGAAGGTGCAGCTAATGATGTGCAGCAGTGCTAAATATGGTCCTTAGTGAAGATAGACGTAAAAATTATTTATTGTCTTTTGTGTACTCAGTTTTAACCTGAAAATTCACGCATTTGCTTACAATTAATTTAACCCATCCAATCTTTGGAACTGCTTTAGGTAAAAGATAAACTTGAGAATTAAAACTTGTGAAAACATCAAGAATATGTCTGTCAGGAAAACATATTACAATGCATTAGAAAGTATGTACAGCACTGAAATTGGTGAGTCAACAGCTCCCTAAATAGTTTATATTTCACTTCAACACCCTCTCACTCTTGTTCATTTAATTCTGTCAATATGCATCAATACCATTCCTTTCTCTCTCATGTGCTTGTGTAGTATTAAGGACTGCAGATGCTGGAAGCCAGAGTTTAGATTATAGTGGTGCTGGAAAAGCACAGCAGGTCAGGCAGCATCCGAGGAGCAGGAAAATCAACGTTTCGGGCAAAAGCCCTTCATCAGGAATGGTGGCACGGAGCCTCCAGGGTGGAGAGATTAATGGGGAGTGTGTGGGGGAGTGGGGGTGGGGGAGGGGGGGAAAGAGAGAGAAGGTAGCAAAGAGTACAATAGGTGAATGGGGGTGGGGATGGAGGGGATAGGTCAGAGAGGAGGGTGGAGCGGATAGATGGG
>NC_057716.1:106560768-106562589 GCF_004010195.1 Chiloscyllium plagiosum
TCACAATGCACTCCAATTCATATATCACATTGTATTCCATATCATACTTCACAATGCACTCCAATTCATATATCACATTGTATTCCATATCATACATCACAATGTACTCCAAATCATATATCAAACTGTGTTCGAAATCATATATCACAATGTATTGCATATCATACATCACAATGCACTCCAAATCATATACCACAATGTATTCCATATCATATATCACACTGCATTCCAAACCATATGTCACAATGCACTCCAAATCATATATCACACGGTGTTCAAGATCATATATCACAGTGCTCTCCAAATCATATATCACATTGTATTCCATATCATACATCACAGTGCACTCCAAATCATATATCACACTGCACTCCAAAACATATATCACAATACACTCAAAACATATATCACACTGTGTTCCAAATCATATCTTACAATGCACTCCAAATCATATATCACATTGTATTCCATATCATACATCACAATGCACTCCAAATCATATATCACAATTCACCCCAAATCATATATCACATTGCATTCCAAATCATACATCACACTGCATTCCAAACTCATATATCACATTGCATTCCAAATCATACATCACACTGCATTCCAAACCATATATAGCAATGCACACCAAATCATTTATCACAATGTATTCCATATCATATATCACAATGCACTCCAAATCATATATCACAATGCACTTCAAAACATATATCACATTGCACTCCAAATGATATATCACAATGCACTTGAAATCATATATCACACTGTATTCCATATCATACATCACAATGCACTCCAAAACATATATCACACTGTGTTCCAAATCACATATCACAATGCACTGCAAACCATATATCACACTGCGCTCCAAATCATATGTCACATTGTATTCCATATGATACATCACAATGCAATGCAAATTATATATCACAATCTATTCCATATCATACATCACATATCACAAATCCTATGTTCTATATCATAAATCACAATGCACTCCAAATCATATATCACATTGCATTCCATATCATACATCACAATGTACTCCAAATCATATATCACAATGCACTCCAAATCATATATCACATTGCATTCCAAATCATACATCACAATACACTCCATAACATATATCAAACTGTGTTCCAAATCATATCTTACAATGCACTCCAAATCATATATCACAATGTATTACATATTATACATCACAATGCACTTCATATCATATACCACATTTCAATCCAAATCATATGTCAAACTGTGTTCGAAATCATATATCACAATGCACTCCAAATCATATGTCAAACTGTGATCGAAATCATATATCACAATGGATTCCATATCATCCATCACAATGCACTCCATATCATATACCATATTTCAATCCAAATCATATATCACAATGCATTGTATATCATATAACACAGTGCACTCCAAATCATATCTCACAATGTATTACATATCATACAATAGACAATAGGTGCAGGGGTCGGCCATTCTGCCCTTCGAGCCTGCACCACCATTCATTATGATCATGGCTGATCATCCTCAGTCAGTATCCTGTTCCTGCCTTATCCCCATAACCCTTGATTCCACTATCTTTGAGAGCTCTATCCAACTCTTTCTTAAATGAATCCAGATACTTGGCCTCCACTGCCCTCTGGGGCAGAGCATTCCACACAGCCACCACTCTCTGGGTGAAGACGTTTCTCCTCATCTCTGTCCTAAATGGTCTACCCCTTATTTTTAAGCTGTGTCCTCTGGTTCGGCACTCACCCATCAGCGGAAACATGTTTCCTGCCTCCAGAGTGTCCA
>NC_057716.1:106563472-106591179 GCF_004010195.1 Chiloscyllium plagiosum
GAGCCACCTCCTTCAGTACCCTGGGATGTAGACCATCAGGCCCCGGGGACTTATCAACCTTCAGACCTAACAGTCTCTCCAACACCAATTCCTGGCAAATATAAATTCCCTTCAGATCATCCATTACCCTCGGTCCTTTAGCCACTATTATATCTGGGAGATTGCTTGGGTCTTCCCCAGTGAAGACAGATCCAAAGTACCTATTCAACTCTCTGCCATTTCCTTGTTCCCCATAATAAATGCACCCGTTCTTGTCTTCAAGGACCCAATTTTAGTCTTAACAATTTATTTCCTTTCACATACCTTTTTAAAAAAAACAGCTTTTACTATCCTCCTTTATATTTTTGGCCAGTTTGCCTTCGTACCTCATTTTTTTCTCTGCGTATTGCCTTTTTGGAGATCCTCTGTTGCTCTTTAAACGTTTCCCAATCCTCTGGCTTCCCGCTCATCTTTGCTATTTTATACTTCTCTTTTATCTTTATACAGTTCCCATCAGCCTGGGGAATACATCACAATGCACTCCTTATCAAATATCACAATGTATTCCATAGCATATATCACAATGTATTCTATATCATACATCACAATGCGCTCCCTATCATAAAGCACAATTCACTCCAAATTTTATATCACAATGTATTCTGTGCCATATATCGCAATGCATTCTGTATCATATATCACAATGCACACCAAATCATATATCAGAATGTATTCTATATCACACATCAAAGTGCACTCCAAATCATATATCACATAGCACTCTAAATCATACATCACAATGCACTCCATATCATATATCACAATGCATTCTATATCATATATCACAATGCACCCCAAATCATATATCACAATGTATTCCATATCATACATCACAATGCAATCCATATCATTTATCACAATGCACCACATATCTTATATCACGCTGTGTTCCAAATCATATATCTCAATGCTCTTCAAATCATATTCCGGAGTATAGTGGTGCTGGAAGAGCACAGCAGTTCAGGCAGCATCCGAGGAGCAGGAAAATCGATGTTTCAGGCAAAAGCCCTTCATCAGGAATACAGACAGAGAGCCTCAAGGGTGGAGAGATAAGTGAAAGGAGGGTGGGGGTGGGGAGAAAGTAGCATAGAGTACAATAGGTGAATGGGGGTGGGGATGGAGGGGATAGGTCAGAGAGGAGGGTGGAGCGGATAGATGGGAAGGAAGATTGGCAGGTAGAACAGGTCATGAGGACAGTGCTGAGCTGGAAGTTGGAACTGGGGTAAGGTAGCTAGCATTAATGCCACTCACCTTAACAACTGCCTCTGGTTGTGAACACCTATTCTGACCACTCTTCATAAATACATTTCTTCTGAATTTCCAATTGGAATTATTAATGACTGGACATACTGATGCATGCTTATAACACTAGAGATGGTGTAGATGAGATTTAACAGGATGGTGTCTGGGCTAGAGAGTTTCAGCTATGAGATTGGACAAACTGGGAATGTTTTGCTTGCAGCAGAAGGGAATGAGGTGGGGGTGAGGGTGCACATACTGAGATGTAGAAAATTATGAGGTTCATAGATAGTGTAAACAGGAAGAAACATTTCCCCTTGGTGGAAGGAATCAATGACTCGGGATCACAGATTACGGTGAGTGAGAGAAGGTTTACATCGGGTGTGAAGGAAAACTTAATTCACTCAGAGGGTAGTAGGAATCTGGAACTTATTGCCTGTAAGGGTAGTAGGAGCAGAAACTCTCATATATTTAAGAAGAATTTAGATGTTCACTTGCAATGCCAATGCATACAAGGTTATGGGCTGGAAAATGGGATTAGAGTAGTTGGGTGGTTGTTTTTGACTGGTGCAGATGAGATGGCTGAAGGGCTTTTGTCTGTGCTGTAGATCTCGATGACTCCTAAAGGGTCAGGTGGTGCAATGTTACTGTCAATACACCTGGTTTCAAATCCTACTTATCCTGGGGTTCCATAACAGGTCGATAAAAAAATGTATTTGTTTCTTGCGGTAAGTTTCAATCTCACCTGGAAGTGAAAACATATCTTTCATTTTCACTCATGGCAATATAAGTTAGGCCAGCATTTATTGCACATTCCTAATTGCCCTAGGGAAAGTAGTTCTTTCTTCTTGAACTGCTGCAGTCCACGTCATGCGTGTAGACCCACAGTGCTTCTGGGAACACATCCCAGGACTTTTACCAAATAACACTGAACGAACAGCAATATATTTCCAAATCAGGATGGTGAGAGACTTAGAAGAGAACTTGGTATTCCCATGAATCTACTGCCCATATTCTACATTGTACAGGGTACAGATTCGATAGGAGATTTGGTAAGTTTCTGCAGTACATCTTGGACATGATATACACAACTACTACAGTGCATCAATAGTGACAGAATTGAAGGTTGAAGGTTGTGCTTTTATCCTGGATGGTGTCAAACTTCTTGAATATTGTTGAAGCCACCGAAGCAAGTAGAGAGTATTTCATCACATCTTTGACCTGTACCTTGTAGATGTTGGACTGGAGGTGCCTCACTTGCCACAGAACGTTTACGCCTCTGATTGGCTGTTGTGGACACAGTATTTAAATGAGTGGTCCAGTTCAGTCATGGTCATTGATAGTGGGGTATTTAGTGATGGTAATACCATTGAATTTCAAGGGGCAATGGTTAGATTCTCTCCCACTTGGAACAATCTCAAATCTTTCTTAAAATAAAACTGGTGATGCTGAAAATCTGAAACAAAAACATAAAACTGCTGGAGAAACTCAGCAGGTCTGAAAAATGGTGGTTGACATCATCAAAACGTCAACTCTGTTTCTCTTTCCACAGATGCTGCCAGACCTGCTGAGTTTCTCCAGCAATTTCAGTTCTTGTTGCAAATGTTACTTGCCACTTTTCAACTAAGTTTGCAGATGACATAAAGATAGGTTGAGAGGCAGGTCGCGTTGAGGAAATGGGGAGGCAGCAAAAAAACTTGGACTGGTTAGGAGAGTGGGAAAAGAAGTCGCAGATGAAATGCAATGTTGAAAAGTGTGAGGTTATGCACTTGGGTAAGAAAAATAGAGGCACAGACGACTTTCTAAATGGGGAATAGTTGGGAAATCTGAAGCACACAGGAGTCCTAGTTCAGGATTCTCTTAAGGTTTACATGCAGGTTCAGTTAGCAGTTAGGAAGGCAAAAGCAATGTTAGCATTCATTTCAAGAATCGAGAGTGCAGTGCTGGAAAAGCACAGCAGGTCAGGCAGCATCCAAGAAGCAGGAGAATTGACATTTTGAATAACTGAACAAATATTTCAAAATGTCACCTTCCTTTTTTCTATTGTTTATTCCCATAGTGAGTATAACACACACTGTAAGACTGAAAAGGTCATGGCAGAAAGACAGCTATTCTTTTCAGTCAAAAGGTCGGTTGAAGGTCACTGCACCTTAATTGCACATCTGAGTGTTTTTTAAATACAGTGAGGGGTTCTGCCTCTACCATCCTTTCAGATAGAGAGTTTCAGTGCCCAAAATCACCCGCAGGGTGAAAATATTACCCCTGAAACTGCCCACCTCTTCCTAAATCAATACTCCTGGCTAACCAATCTCTCTAGACCCTTATAGTTTTATACACCTCAATTAAATCTCCTCTAGACATCCTTTATGCCAAACAAAACAAGGCCAACCTATTCAATCCTTCCTCATTGCTAAAATTCTCCATTCTTACTTACAACCTTAAAACACTCTGAAACCTCGCAAAGGTGATCACATACGTCTTGTATGTCAAGAACTTAAACTATACAATATTTTATCTTCCCTCCATCTAAAATTTTATCGTATTTTAGTGCAACCTCTTTGCAGTGATATTCTGTGCCTTAGACACCTCCGAGTCCTGGGCCGAAAGCCTGGTAGAATTCCAGTCGCTCATTGTAAGTGCTCTTTACATAGCTGTAAGTTTAATCAGTGGGGGAACCTAGTTACAGACAAGCTAGAGCCAGGGATTAAGAAGGGATGGATATTTGGCTGGCATCAAGTCGCCAATTGGACTGTGAAATGGCTATTAGTTATTGATGTCAAAAGCCACCTGCCTGCCACCAACCATATGACTGGCTTCTCAGATAACTAGACAGCTTAGGAGTGTGAAAGTTACTGATCTAACCAATCAGAACTGTGGAAGGGAATGAGCTTTTTTTTGTCTGCAGTTGAAAGCCAATATTAGAGTGGTGCTGAAAAAGCACAGCAGGGCAGGCAGCATCCGAGGAGCAGGAAAATCGATGTTTCGGCAGAAGCCCTTCTTCAGGAATCAGGGCTCCTGACCGAAATGTCGATTTTCCTGCTCCTTGGATGCTGTCTGACCTGCGTGCTTTTCCAGCACCACTCTAATTTTGACTCGGATCTCCAGCATCTGCAGTCCTCACTTTCACCTGAATGTAGCCAGTTTACTTCCTCTTGCAGGAGCGTAAGCTGAGGAGGGCTTTGATCAGTTACTGAAAGACATAATGTGAACCAGCCGCCCTAAACTTCCTCCTGCAACAAGTGAAAGCTGCTTAGAGAAGGAAGATCAAGGAGCAGTGTCCTGACATGCCAAAAAGGTCATCTCAATGAACCCTGGGGGACAGGGACCCTTGACCTACCTTTCCAGTCTTCCCAAAACGCCCATGTTTTTTCCTGTCTGTGTCTGCCTGTTTGTGTTTCTGGGGCAGGGGTGCTGACAACAGGGTTAGAGTTTTAACTCGAAAAATTACATATCAATGGTTTATAGTTGTTTATCTGTAGTTAGAATCTATTTATTTGTAATAGTCATTTAATTGATTAGAACACCTGGTCTGTGTTTACAATCAACCAAGGTATGAACAGAGATAAAATTGGGAAATTCTACGTGCTTTTTAAAATCTTTAACTTTTGTGACAACTTCAGAAATAGAGGGGTTAGTTTCTAGTATGCTGTCTCACTGAGGCATAACACACCATGAGACATAGTTATAGGAATTAGACCGTTTGGCCCATTGAGTATGTTCCACCATTTGATCATGGCTGACATGTTTTTCTCCTGTCTTCTCCCCATAACACTTAGAGGAGAAAGTGAGGTCTGCAGATGCTGGAGATCAAAGTTGAAACTTTATTGCTGGAACAGCACAGCAGGTCAGGCAGCATCCAGGGAACAGGAGATTCGACGTTTCGGGCACAGGCCCTTCTTCAGGAATGATTCCTGAAGAAGGGCCTGTGCCCGAAACGTCGAATCTCCTGTTCCCTGGATGCTGCCTGACCTGCTGTGCTGTTCCAGCAATAAAGTTTCAACCCCATAACACTTAGTCAAGAACCCATCTATCTCTGTCTTAAAGACACTCAAAGACTTGGCTCCACAGCCCTCTGCAGCAATGAGTTCCACAGATGCACCACCCTCTGGATGAAGAAATTCCTTCTCATCTCAATTTTAAATGGTTGTCCCTTCTCTCTAAGGCTGTGCTCCTGGATCCTAGTCTTTTCAACTAGTGAAAACATCCTCCCTTCCCACATCCACTCTATCCAGGCCTCTCAGTATTCCGTAAGTTTCAATCAGATCCTCCCTCATCCCTCTAAACTCCATCAAGTGCAGACCCAGGGTCCTCAGCGGCTCCTCATATGACAAGCCCTTCTTTCCCAGGATCATTCTTGTGAACTTCCTCCGACCCCCTCCAAAGCCAGCTCGAGGCAGGACCTAAAACTGCTCAAAGTATTCCAAATGCAGTCTGACCAGAGCCTTATACAGCCTCAGCAGTACATCCCGTTTCTTGTATTCTAGCCCTCTTGAAATGAATTAGGAGAAAGTGAGGACTGCAGATGCTGGAGATCAGAGTCGAGAGTGTAGTGCTGGAAAAGCACAGCAGGTCAGGCAGCATCCGAGGAGTAGGAGAATCAGTGGCCATCTTTTTTTGCCAATCCCTAAATGCCTTTGAACTGAATGTCTACCTTGACCATTCCAGAGAGCCTCTGCCACTCACATTCCATGAAAGAATAAGAAGCTTGTCAGAATTAGAAAAATGACCAGAAAACATTGAACAAATCTGCAAGCAAAGTATATATTTTTAAAAAAACTATTTGTTTTCTTTTTCCTGTGAAATATTCTATTGTTTGGTAGTACAATCGTTGAGAATTGTTGAAAAAAGATATGATTTGGAGATGCCGGTGTTCACTGGGGTGTACAAAGTTAAAAATCACATAACACCAGATTATAGTCCAACAAGTTTATTTGGAAGCATTAGCTTTCAGACCGCTGGTCCTTCATGAGTAGACAACCACTTGATGAAAGAGGACTATTCAAAAAGCTAGTGCTTCCAATTAAACATGTTGGACTATAACCCGGCGTTGTGTGATTTTTTTCAACTGAATAAAGATATATTGCCAAAGTCTTTTGTCTTGCATTCAGCAAGACAGGTGGAAAAATACCAAATTTCAAACCAGACAATTCATGTTGCTTAAGAAAAGGATGTTGGTTGGTTGACACACTGCCATGGAGGGTGTACCAGGGAACACTTATCGGTCAAGCTACTGTTTAATTGAAAAGGTACAACGCCTGGATAACTTGCTGAAAGTCACTCAGTGCCTCATCAAAACATCTAGCTGCCTGAAGGAAGGAGAGCCAGCGTCCTGACCTTGATGCCAATCTTTCACAACCCACCTTACCAATCTCATCCTCACTCACCTTCACCTGAGTCAGCTGACAAATCTGGACCAGTCCCTGGAAGCAATGCTGGCAGCTGCCAGTGCTCCTACTAATGCTGACTGCCAATGGAGAGAGTTGTTGGCCTCTGTTTGGCTAGCAATATTTATTGAGTAAAAAAAACACACAGCACCAGGCTATAGTCCAACAGGTTTATTTGAAAATCTTTCAGAGCGCTGCTCCTTCGTCAGGTGGCTAGCAGAGCAGGATAATTGTATTAAAAGATTTGAAAGCTTGTATTTTCAAATAAACCTGTTGGATTATAACCTGGGTGTTGTGTGATTTTTAATTTTGGCCATCCCAGTCCAACACCGGCACTTCCACATCAGCATTTATTGAGAGAGAAGTTTCACTCTCTGTGGTCCTTGAAGTCAGGGAAGGGTTTTTGTTAGGCATTAACTGCACAATGTGACACTCCTTCCTCAAAGGAGGACACACAGGTCTCCCACTAGCTCTCTACCTGGCAGGGAAGACTTCATTGCTTCAATTAAATACAACACTTTTCTTCTCTTTCTTTCCCTAATTTGGCTCCAACTCATTAATGATTGTCTATACCTGTTGACCAAAATAAGAACAGTAATAGTGCTTCCATCTTTTAATAACTTAAAGACTTCTATCAAATTATGCCACTGATTTTTCTACTTGGATTTGAAATTTGTGTCCGAAATGCGCAAATACATTTCTGTTACAACTAAGAATATGGCGGAGGAAGGGTTATTCCTCCAGCTCTTTCTGCAGATGTTTAATTGTTTGCTTATGTTAGGTCGTGTTTCATTAGTGTTTCATTTTTTTTAAATGTAAAATGTGAGTTTATTTATTAGGACTTGAAAGGCCAGCAGGAATGAGAACTTTAGATGGTGCTATGAAATACTAAACCCCCTCCCTTCTGAAATTCTTTTCTGAAGAAAAGGTTTATTATCTGGAGTCTGTTATTGTATCTGCAGACTTGAAAGGAAACACACAGCCACAAACAATTTTAAATTTCCTAAAGACATCATAGTTTTAGGTTAGTCTGAATGGCGGTGTTTACATCTCTCGCGAAGGCCAGGAAAAATGATTGCACTAATTGGTCAAGTGACTGACATTTACCATTGCAAGCCTGTCCTTTTCCTGAAAACACTTGATCGAGCTTTTCAGTTCAGCATGCTGCCTTCAATTAGAGGTTGATGCTCAGGCAGGCTTCTCAAGTAAACCGAATCCTCATTTTATTGAATAAGTTCCTGTTCCAGTCACTAAGCAGCACAAAGGCACAAACCTTTTCCTAACTGATTGGATTCCCTCTTATTAAATTTCTTGTTTGGCCGTGACAAAGATTTTTGTTTGCATTTAGCTAATGCACATTTCAGTTAAAATTAGCTCAAAACTAAGGATCCAATTACAAGATTTCCGCAGTGAAAGAAAAAAAAACTTTGTTACTCATCCTGAGAAAAATAATAAAACACACCAAACTGTCCAGTTTGCTGGGTTAACGCACTGGGAAATTAGAGAGAGAGAGAGAGAGACCACCTCCCTTACCCAGAAGTCTGAAGGCTTCTCACAAGCTTGTTCAGTTAGCCAGGAGTGAAGTCATCAGGATGATAACCTCTGACCTCTGCAACTGATCACAATTCCACAAACCAAACAGCAACTAGTTGCCAGCCAAATCTCATTTTGTGTAGATACTATGGTGCCATGCTATCTTCCATTACATTTACCCACAATGCTTGCAAAGCAACAGTGTAAACACGATTTACAATGACTTTTATAAAAAAAGGGACAGCAAAGCCTTCTTTAGTCCTTTTCCCAATTCAGTCCACAATCAAATATAGAGCAAAATAAAAAAGATGCAGTCTTTACAAATCACACACGAACATAGGTATGAAGTTGAAAATAACATAATTATATTGTACAAACAGAGATTAAAAGTCCTTAGAGTCTTTGGAGTGTTGGAGTTTTACCTGGGACTATGGTTGTTTAATTGATGTCCTTCCTCAATAATAGCAAAATATGTAGGTATCTTCGAGTTCACAGAATCATAGAATCCCAACAGTGAGGGAGCAGGCCATTTAGCCCTTCGAGTCTGCACCAACCCTCTTAGTGAATGGATGTTTCACTAATTTGTTTTAACAATGAGCACTGGCTGAAGTGAACAGGGAGAGAGGGTCTTCCAGTGACAAATCTATTTTTATTTCCCTTTGCTCAAGTGAATTTGTCTGAAATATAATTCATTAATGTATTTCTATTTCTGATTCATTGTTCTTCCAAACTGAGTAATGTACAAATTACTTTCATCTCCAATATGTGAACCTTATTCAGAAAGATGTAAACTAACCAGGAGAGAAGGATCTGAGTGAGCTGCCAGAGGAAGTTGTGGAGGCTGGTATAATTACAACCTTTAAAAGGCATTTGAATGGGTGTGTCAATTGGAAGGGTTTAGAGGGATATGGGCCAAGTACTGGCAAATGGAACTAGATTAGTTTAGGATATCTGATTGGCATGGATGAGTTTGACCGAAGGGTCTGTTTCCGTGCTGTACATCTGACTCTATGATAGGTTTTAGTTACAAAAACAGAGGTTACTGGAAAAGCTCAGCAGGTCTGGCAGCACTTGTGAAAAGAAATCAAAGTTAACGTTTTGGGTCTAATGACCCTTCCTCAGAACTGATGATAACTAGGAAAATGTCAGTCTATACGCAGAAGATAGGGTGAGGGAGAGGTAAGGAGTAAATGATAGGTAGAGGTAGAGCCCAAAGAGAGAGAAGAACAGTTGGTCAGACAAAGGAGTAGATAATGATTTGGCTAGGAGGGTGAATAGCTGTTAATGGAGCCTGTTAGTGGCTAACAGTATGTAGTGTGTAATAGCCGACAATGTGACAACAAGGCCTGATGTGTGAGGTAGAGGGCTAGGACATGGGAGAGGTCAGGTCCTAAAATTATTGAACTTGATATTGATTCTGGAGGGCTGCAGGGTCTGACCCAGTTGAGGGCCCTGTTGACAATGCTGCTGAGGAATACTTAGTTGAGAAAGAAGGTGGACATTTCGGAGGCTCCCTTGTTGAAGTTGGCCTGATCAGAACATATGTAACGGAGATGGGGGAACTGGGAGAATGGAGTCTTTACAGGTAACAGAGTGTGAGGATGGGTAGTCCAGGTAACTGTGGGAGTCAGTGGGTGTATGGGAGACAGTCTATCCCCAAAAATGGAAACAGTGATGTCAAGGAAGGGAAGAGATAGACCGGGTGAAAGTGAGGGTGGGGAAGAAATGTGGAAGTGAAATTGATGAACTTTTCCAATTCCAGACAAGAAAGGGAAACAACACCAATGATGATATCATCGGTTTCAGTTGTTTTGGTTTTATGCTAATTTCAGTTCAAACTGGTTCTTATTTATTGATGGTTGCATGAGCTTGCGCAACTTGTGGTCATATGATCACTGGAGCCACCTTATGCCAGGGCTTTTTCCTTTTAAAAAAACATTTTAGCTCATGAAAAGTCCCAGGTATTTAAAACCAGATGATGATGGAAATTGAAAATTAACAGTCTATATTTTACCACTGTCATAACATTTTATTGACCAGCGAAGGTTATGTTCCAGCAGATCATACTAAAGACATAGAAAATAGGAAAATGAGTATGCCATTTGGCCCTTCAAGCCTGCTCCACCATTCATTATGATCACGGTTGAACATCCAACTCAATAGCCTGATCTCACTTTCCCCTCATATCCAACTCCTTTTTCAAGTTGCCCTATATTCTGGCTTTGACTGTTTTTTGTGGTAGCAAATTCATAGTCCCACCACTGTCTGGGTGAAAACGTTCTCCTCATCTCAGTCCCAAATGGTCTACTCCACTACATTAGATTGTGACACCTTGTTCTGGACTACCTCCTTATCAGAAACATCCTTCCTACATTTACACAATCTTGTCCTGTTAGACTTCTATAGTTTTCTATGAGGTACCCCTCATTCTTCAGAATGCCAGTAAACATAATCCTAAGCAATTCAGAGTCCCCTCATACATCTGTCCTGCCATCCCAGGAATCAGTCAGATAAACGTTTGCTACACTCGCTCTCTAGTAAAAACATCATTCCTCAAATAAGGAGACCAAAACTGCAGACAATATTCTAGGTGTGGCTTTGTTATCACATAGTCTGTCATTAAACACTACGTACTGAATAATTGCAGTAAGACATCCGTGTTCCTGCATTCAAAAACCAACATAAAATTTGCCTTCTTGATCACCTGTTGCACCTACAAGCTTACATTTAGTAACTGGTGTTCAAGGACACCTAGGTCTCCCTACACATTCCTCTCTCCTAGCCATTCTTGATAATGAGCCACCTTCCTGTTTGTCCACATTTATCCACATTATTCTGTATCTGTCATGCATTCGCCCACTCACTCAGCTTGGTCAAATCACACTGAAGAATCTATGCATATTCCTCACAGTTCACCCTCCCATCCAGCTTTGTATCCATCCGCAGATGTGCAGACATTACATTTAGTTCCCTCATCTAAATAACTAACACACATCACTGGGGCCTCAGCACTGGTCCTTGTGGTATCCCAGTAGTCACAGCCTGCCATTTGGAAAATGATTCATTAATTCCAACTCTTTACTTTCTGGTTTTCTATCACTCCCCCTAGATCTCATGTGTGTTAATTTTACAGCTATTCTCTAAAGGGTTAACTTATCAAAAGTCTCCTAAATGTCCAAATTAACCACATGCACTGGCCCCTGATCATCAACTCTACAAGTCACATCCTCAAAGAATTCCATTTGATTTGTCAAGCATGATTTCCCTTTTGTGAATCCATGCTGACTTTGGCTAATCCGGCCACAGTTCTGCAAGTGCTCAGCTACTGAATCTTTTATAATGAACTCCAGCATTTTCCCCAGCTCTGCTGTCAAGCTGACTGGTTTATAATTCCCTGTTTTCCTATTTTTTTAAATAGAGGGAACTGTTCCAGAGTCTACACAGTCACAATACAGAACATTACAGCACAGTACAGGCCCTTTGGCCCTTGATATTGCACCGACCTGTGAAATCAATCCGAAGCACATCCTTTCTACGCTATTCCATTTTCATCCATATGTCTATCCAATGACCATTTAAATACCCTCAAAGTTGGCGGGTCTACTATTGCTGCAGGCAGTGCCTTCCACACCCCTACTACTCTGAAGAACCTACCTCTAAAATCTGTCCTATATCTATCACCCTATTTAAAGTTGTGTCCCCTTGTGCTAGTCATCAGCATCCGAGGAAAAAGACTCTCACTGTCCAACCTATCTAATCCTCTGATAGAACATAGAACAATACAGCGCAGAACAGGCCCTTTGGCCCTCAATGTTGCACCGACCTGTGAACTATTCTCAGCCCGTCCCCTTAACACTATCCCATCATCATCATCCATGTGCTTATCCAAGGATTGTTTAAATCTCCCTAATGTGGCTGACTTAACTACATTGGCAGGTAGGGCATTCCACACCCTTACCACTATCTGAGTAAATTCCTGCCTCTGACATTTGACTTAAATCTATCAGCCTTCAATTTGTAGTTATGCCCCCTCATACAAGCTGACATCATCATCCTCGGAAAAAGACTTTCACTGTCTAACCTATCTAATCCTCTGATCATCTTGTATGTCTCTATCAAATCCCCCCTTAGCCTTCTTCTTTGCAATGAGAACAGACCCAAGTCTCTCAGCCTTTCCTCATAAGAACTTCCCTCCAGACTAGGCCACATCCTCATAAATCTCCTCTGCAACTTTTCCAATGCTTCCATATCCTTCCCAAAATATGGCAACTAGAACTGTAGACAATATACCAAGTGCGGCCGCACCAGCGTTTTGTATAGTTGCAGCATAATATTGAGGCTCTGGAACTCAATCCCTCTACGAATTAAACCTAACACACCGTATGCCTTCTTAACAGCACTATCAACCTGCGTGGCAACTTTCAGGGATCTATGTACATGGACTCCAAGATCCCTCTGCACATCCACACTACCGAGAAGCTTTCCATTGTCCCAGTACTCTGCCTTCCTGTTATTCTTCCCAAAGTGAATCACCTCATATTTAGCTACCTCTCAGCCCAAATCTGCAGTTTATCCCCCTGCAACCTGTAACATTCTTCCAAACTGTCCACTACTCCACTGACTTTAGCGTCACCTGCAAATTTACTAATCCATCCACCTATGCCTGCTTCTAAGTCATTTATAAAAATGATAAACAGCAGTGGTCCCAAAACAGATCCTTGTGGCACACCACTAGTAACTGAACTCCAGGCTGAATATTTTCCATCAACCACCACTCGCTGCTTTCTTTCAGAAAGCCAGTTTCTAATCCAAACTGCTAAATTACCCTCAAACCCATGCCTCTGCATTTTCTCCAGCAGCCTACCATGTGGAACCTTACCAAAGGCTTTACTGAAGTCCATGTATACCACGTCAACTGCCCTAACTTCATCTACATGCTTGGTCACCTTCTCAAAAAACTCAATGAGGTTTGTGAGACACGACCAGCCCTTGATGAAACCATGTTGACTATCTGAAATCAAATTGTTGCTTGCTAGATGATTATTAATCTCATCTCTTATAATCCTTTGCATAACCTTTCCTACAACAGAAGTAAGGCTCACTGATTATCTTGTATGTCTCAATTAAGTCACCTCTTAACCTTCTCACTAATGAAAACAGCCTCAAGTCCCTCAGCCATTCCTCATAAGACCTTCCCTTCATACCAGGCAACATCCTAGTAAATTTCCTCTGAACCCTTTCCAATGCTTCCACATCCTTCCTATAATGCTGTGACCAGAACTGTACACAATACTCCAAGTCCGGCCACATCAGAGTTTTGTACAGCTGCAGCTAAACCTCATAGTTCCGAAGCTTGAGTCCTCTACTAATAAAAGCTAACACACCGTATGCCTTCTTACCAACCCTCTAGGAGAAAGTGAGGACTGCAGATGCTGGAGATCAGAGCTGAAAATATGTTGCTGGAAAAGCGCAGCAGGTCAGGCAGCATCCAAGGAGCAGGAGAATCGACGTTTCAGGCAGGATTCCTGAAGAAGGGCTCATGCCCGAAACGTCGATTCTCCTGCTCCTTGGATGCTGCCTGACCTGCTGCGCTTTTCCAGCAACACATTTTCAGTTCTTAACAACCCTATCAACCTGGGTGACAACTTTCAGGGATCTATGAACATGGACACCGAGATCTCTCTGCTCATCTGCACTACCAAGTATCTTACCATTAGCCCAATACTCTGCACACCTGTTGCTCCTTCCAAAGTGAATCACCTCACACTTTTCCGCATTAAATTCCATTTGTCACCTCTCAGCTCAGCTCTGCAGCTTATCTATGTTCCTCTGTAACCTACAACATCCTTCAGCACCATCCACAACTCCGCTGACCTTAGTGTCATCCGCAAATTTACTAACCCATCCTTCTATGCCCTCATCCAGGTCATTTATAAAATTGACAAACAGCAGTGGTCCCAAAACAGATCCTTGCGGTACAAAACAGAGAACCCAAAACAGTAACTAAACTCCAGGATGAACATTTCACATCAACCACCACCCTGTCTTCTTTCAGCTGGTGTATTTCTGATCCAAACTAATAAATCACCATCAATCCCATGCGTCTATATTTTGCTCAATAGCCTACCATGCAGAACCTTCTCGGATGCCTTACTGAAATCCATTTACACCACATCAACCTCTTTACCCTAATCTACCTGTTTGGTCACCTTCCCAAAGAACTCAATAAGGTTCGTGAGGCGCAACCTACTCTTCACAAAACAGTGTTGACTATCCCTAATCAAATTATTCCTTTCCAGATGATTATAAATCCTCTCCCTTATAACCCTTTCCAACACTTCAGCTACAACCAAAATAAGGCTCAGTGGTCTATAATTGCCAGGGTTGCTCTACTCCCCTTCTTGAACAAGGGAACAACATGTGCTATCCTTCAGTCTTCTGGCATTATTCCTGTAGACAACGACAACATAATGATCAAAGCCAAAGGCTCGGCAATCTCGTCCCTGGCTTCCCAGAGAATCCTGGGATAAATCCCATCTGGCCCAGGGGACTTATCTATTTTCACACTTGCCAGAATTGCTAACACCTCCTCCATGTGAACTTCAATCCCATCTTTCTAGTACCCTGTATCTCTGTATCCTTGACAACATTGTCTTTTCCTAGTGTGAATACTAGAAAAATATTCACGTAGTACTTCCCATCTCCTTGGACTCCACGCACAACTTCCCACTATTATCCTTGATTGGCCCTAATCTTATTCTAGGTAAAACAAGGACTGCAGATGCTGGAATAGAGCTATTCCTGATGAAGGGCTTTTGCCCGAAAACGTCGATTTTCCTGCTCCTTGGATGCTGCCTAACCTCCTGTGCTTTTCCAGCACCACTCTAATCTAATCTTATTCTAGTCATTCTTTTATTCCTGATATACCTATAGAAAGCCTTAGGGTTTTTCTTGATCCTATCTGCCAACAATTTCTCATGTCCCCTCTTGACTCTTCTTACTTCTCTCTTTATGTCTTTTCTGGCTAACTTGTAACTCTCAAGCGCCCTAACTGAGCGTTCACATCTCATCTGATCATAAGCCATCTTCTTCCTCTTGACAAGAGATTCAACTTCCTTAGTAAACCACAGCTCCCTCACTCGACAACTTCCTCCCTGCCTGCCAGGTACATACTTATCAAGGACCTGCAGTAGCTGGTCCTTGAGTAAACTCCACATTTCTATTGTGCCCATCCCCTGCAATTTTGTTCCCCATCCTATGCATTCTAAATCTTGTCTAGTTGCATCATAATTGTCTTTCCCCCAGCGATAACTCTTGCCCTGATGTATATACCTCTCCTGTTCCATCGCTAAAGTAAACATAACCGAATTGTGGTCACTATCACCAAAGTGCTCATCTACCTCCAAATCTAACACCTGGCTGGGTTCATTACCCGGTACCAAATCTAATGTGGCCTCGCCCCTTGTTGGCTTGTCTACATATCGAGGTAAAAACAATGACTGCAGAAGCTGGAAACCAGAGTCTAGATTAGAGAGGTGCTGGAAAAGCACAGCAGTTCAGGCAGCATCCGAGGAGCAGTAAAATTGACGTTTCGGGCAAAAGCCCTTCATCAGGAATACAGGCAGAGAGCCTGAAGAGCTGTTCTTGTCTACATATTGAGTCAGGAAACCCTTTTGCACACATTGGACAAAAACTGACCAATCTAAAGTATCTAAACTATAGTATTCCCAGTCAATATTTGGAAAGTTAAAGACCCCACAACAACTACCCTGTCACTCTCGCTC
The DNA here is from genome assembly GCF_004010195.1 of Chiloscyllium plagiosum. Classification (NCBI taxonomy): domain Eukaryota; kingdom Metazoa; phylum Chordata; class Chondrichthyes; order Orectolobiformes; family Hemiscylliidae; genus Chiloscyllium; species Chiloscyllium plagiosum. The sequence continues at coordinate 106,579,452 of NC_057716.1, forward strand.
TTATTGAGAACCATCTTTGCTATCCTTTCCTCTACATCTCTGGAACTATCTCATCTGATCATAAGCCATCTTCTTCCTCTTGACAAGAGATTCAACTTCCTTAGTAAACCACAGCTCCCTCACTCGACAACTTCCTCCCTGCCTGCCAGGTACATACCTATCAAGGACCTGCAGTAGCTGGTCCTTGAGTAAGCTCCACATTTCTATTGTGCCCATCCCCTGCAGTTTTGTTCCCCATCCTATGCATTCTAAATCTTGTCTAGTTGCATCATAATTGTCTTTCCCCCAGCGATAACTCTTGCCCTGATGTATATACCTCTCCTGTTCCATCGCTAAAGTAAACATAACCGAATTGTGGTCACTATCACCAAAGTGCTCATCTACCTCCAAATCTAACACCTGGCTGGGTTCATTACCCGGTACCAAATCTAATGTGGCCTCGCCCCTTGTTGGCTTGTCTACATATTGAGGTAAAAACAATGACTGCAGAAGCTGGAAACCAGAGTCTAGATTAGAGAGGTGCTGGAAAAGTACAGCAGTTCAGGCAGCATCCGAGGAGCAGTAAAATTGACGTTTCGGGCAAAAGCCCTTCATCAGGAATACAAGCAGAAAGCCTGAAGAGCTGTTCTTGTCTACATATTGAGTCAGGAAACCCTTTTGCACACATTGGACAAAAACTGACCAATCTAAAGTACTTAAACTATAGTATTCCCAGTCAATATTTGGAAAGTTAAAGACCCCACAACAACTACCCTGTCACTCTCGCTCTTATTGAGAATCATTTTTGCTATCCTTTCCTCTACATCTCTAGAACTATTTGGAGGCCTACAGAAAACTCCCAAAAGAGTGACCTCTCCTTTCCTGTTTCTAACCTCAGCCCACACTACCTCAGTAGACGAGTCCTCAAACGTCACTACAGTATGGCCCAAAAAGTCAAGCCGACCCTCCGAACAGTAACCCAGCCAGACCCATTCCCCTACTCTATATTTACTCCTGACTAATGCACCTAACACAATGGGCAATTTAGCATGGCCAATTCACCTAATTTGCACATCTTTGGCTTGTGAGAGGAAACCGGAGCACCCAGAGGAAACCCGCACCGACAGGGGGAGAATGTGCTAACTCCACACAGACAGTCACCCGAGGTGGTAATCGAACCCAGGTCCCTGGCGCTGTGAGGCAGCAGTGCTAACCACTGAGCCACCATGCCGCCCCTTCTCTGCTCTTACTGAAAAAGATGGTAAAAGACAGGGTGGTATGGCATTGACAACCAATGCATCCACAATTTCACTTTGTTAAGTATGCTGGGATGTATATTATCAAGCTCTTGAGATTTATCTGCCTTAAATCCTATCAATTTCTCCAACTTCCCTATTAATACTGATTTCCTTAAATCTATCCCTTTCACTAAATGTTGTGCATTCTCCATCATTTCCGGGATATAGTCAATCTGTTCTTTGGTCCCCATTAAAATTTTCCAATGTTTCTATCTATATGGGATCGACATTTGTCTTCACCAATTGTTTTCTCTTCACATACCTATAGAACCTTTTAAAATCAGATTTTATGGTCCCCACAAACTGCCTCTCTTACTTTATTTTCCTTTCCTTAAACAATCCATTTGTTCTCATTTATTGAATTCTAAACTGCTCCCTCACCTCAGGTCTATTATTCTTTCTCGTCAATTTGTATGTCTCTTCCTTGGATCTATTACTAGCTCTTATTTCCTTTGTAAGCCACGGTTTGGACATCTTTCCTGTTTTAATTGTGCACCTGACAGGAATGAACAACTTACACCTTGCACAATCGTAATTTCCTCTGTGTACATTCAGGTCCCTCATCTCAGAATCAATGATGTCACTTTCCACCTTGATGAGGAAGTATATCATATATTATCGTGATCAGCCCCAAGGGGCCTTGCACAACTAAATTGCCAATTATGCCTTTCTCATTAAACCAACCAAGTCTAGATTGGCTTGTTCTCTGACTGGTTTTTTAACGCATTGTCCTTGATTCCCCTTCTCTGACTCCTTGCATGAGTTCTCATTCCCCATCAATAGATATCTTAACTAACTCACTGTGGAACAGGGAATTGGTTAGACTGTTCCTGGCCCCATGGTGACAGCAAACAAATATAAATGGTTTGCCTTTTGTGCTTCATGCATGGCGACTACCCAGCACAAGTTGAATACCAACACGATGAAGCCCTTACCTCAGTTGTAATTCCTCATTTAAGGGTCTCAACTGGCAGCAGAGCAAGAAGGTTATCCACAACTTTTCTCACCCTCAAAATGTAACTGGGGTAGAGGCAGGGAGATGGCTTGATCTTTATCCAACACCCTACAGCCCTATTAAACCCCCTGCCAAGAAATTTGTTTAGAGATTAAATTCAGATCGTAACAAAGGGAAAGGAAGATTGGATTAAGTGAAACGAAACGAAGACAAAGTATGTCTGTTTTTAAATCGGTCAATGACTTCCTTCCTGGACTGAGACTCCAAAATTACAATTATTCCTCCCTGGGCCAGAGCGGTTGAGCAACATTGCAGGGATACAAATTTATTTTTATGACAAAGCAATTAAGCACCAACCCTAACCTTCTGCACTGAGGTTTGCAAGGTAATTAATGAGCAAATCAGCAATTTCTTGAAGCTCATAGGGAGGTTTACTGGGATCTCCCACACTTCTGCCAGTAAGTGACAGCTTCTACAGTAAATTTAGATGATTTACAAGATTGCATTTCCTCTCAACAAGTTGCTGAAAGAGTTGCACATTAATAATGGCAAATGCCATGCAATTTGTCCTTGTTTCTGCAGCAAAATGTAGGCTCTCTTTTCCATCCACAAGGATAGTGAGATGGAATCCCCCCTACCCACCCCTCCATATTCATTGTTCAATACTACAACAACAAACAACTACCACACACTAAATCCTGCATTGATATTGTGCCTTTAATCTGGGAAAGAACCTCAAGCTAATTCAGATAGCCAGCCAGTGTTGGCAATCAACTTAACAATATCATAGAATCACAAAACTGTTATGGCATAGGAAGAGGCATTCAATCCATTGTGCCTGCACTGGTTCTATTACCCAGTGACAATCCTGTCCCTTTTCCCCATGTCCCTAAGCATAATTTCAATTCAAATAATTATCCAATGCCCTTTTCAATGTCTCAATCAAACCTGCCTTCACATTTCCAGGCAATACATACTATACCCTAACTTCTCATTGTATCAAAGTTTTTAATTACATAAATCTGGAAGGATATCATGCCCCCGGAGAGGTTGTGGATGATACCTACAAGAATGGTGCCACTGATGAGGTTATTTGCAGAGACTGATGAAGCCAGTGTTGCTATTCTTTGAACAGCAAGACTAAAGGGAGCAATAACTGGGAACAAAGTGAGCAATCGGAGATTTTCTCGAGGGTTTAATGGTTACGAAAAGATTTGACAGAGTGAGACTTAAGGGTGTATAACCAGAGGCCAGAGATGGAACGTTAATTGGCAAAGTAATCAGAGAATCAGCATCACAGAGGTCTACAGCACAGAAAAAGGCCCTTCAGCCCATCGAGTCTGCACTGGTCAGAAACAACCACCTAACTATACTAATCCCATTTTCCAGCACTTGGCCCATAGCCTTGTATGCATTGGCAGGAGCACATTCTTTATATGTAGACAGTTACTTTGTTCTAAAAGGCACTAACTGAACAGGTGTTTGAAACAGATTCAGTCACAATCTTTAAATGGAAATGAAACACTCTTACAGGAATATGATGCAAAGCTTGTGGGCTATAAATTGTCAAGTGAACTGATGTGTCCTTTAACAAGTCAGCTGAGGTTTAGTGGATCAAACAGTTTCCTTCTGTACTATATGATTCTACGATAAAGAAATCACGGATACAGTGTTGCTCAAATACAATGCCTCAGGATATTTGATCTATTCAGTTTACCAAGGAGTGACATGACTGCCAGCAAGATGCTTTCACTGGGAGGTGTTGGCTTCAGTTAATTAAGTGCATGTTGTAAGGCACAAAAAGTCAGTCCCAATCAAAGGGAAAATGCCTCTGAGGTTTGGAAGCAGATTAAATGATCCCAACATTAAAAACACAAAGTCACTGCAGTTGCACATGTGGGGGCCTTTTATCCAGAGGCTAAACAAATAAAGGGATTGAATGCAGAGTTCACCAACTCAGATCAGGACTTCCTGTGATTCCAAACGCATAAACATCTGTGGACAGGAACAGATTGGCACATTCATCTGCAAGCTGCTGTTTAGTCCTTGTCTGGACATCAAACATTGATGCAGTTTACATTATAATCTACAAGCCGACTCAGTAAACAAGAAAACCTCTAGCCAGCCTTTTCTTCAAGATCCCAATTATCAACTTAACTCCTTGATTGCTGTGTTCCATCTTCACACACACACGCCTTTTGAGGCTGAACAGACCAAGGTAAACCTCTGAATCCATTCCTTAGATTTGTTACATTTGCTAACGTTGGGCAATTATTTGGAAAGGTAGAAACAGGAGTAAATGTAGGCTATTCAGCCATCAAGCCTGGTCTGCTATTCTTTCGGATCATGGCTGATTCTCTGGCTCAACACTCTTGCTCTCTACCTTTGCCCCTTTTCCTTAAATATATTTTGTGAAATTTAACATGAACATGAGGAAACAGTTTGTATAGTATGATTACAGATGACACTGCAATGCAGTGATCAAATAGAACATAGAACATAGAAAAGTACAGCACAGAATAGGCCCTTCGGCCCATGTTGTTGTGCTGATGATTATTCCTAATATAAAATAAAATAGCCTAATCTACGCACCTCTCAATTCACTGCTGTCCTTGTGCATGTCCAGCAGTCGCTTAAATGTCCCTAATGACTCTGCTTCCACAACCACTGTTGGAATTCCATACACTCACAACTATCTGTGTAAAGAACCTACCTCTGACGTCTCCTCTATACCTTCCTCCTAATATCTTAAAACTATTACTCCTCGTACCCGTCAATCCTGCCCTGGGGAAAAGTCTCTGTCTATTGACTCTATCCATTCCTCTCATTGTCTTGAATACCTCGATCAGGTCACCTCGCTTTCTCCTTCTCTCCAGAGAGAAAAGTCCGAGCTTAGTCAACCTCTCTTCGTAAGACAAACCCTCTAAGCCAGGCAGCATCCTGGTAAACCTTCTTTGCACCCTCTTCAAAGCCTCTTTAATCTTTCCTATAATAGGGTGACCAGAACTGGACACAATATTTCAAGTGTGGTCTCACCAGGGTCTTGTAGAGCTGCAGCAAAACCTCTCGGCTCTTAAACTCGATCCCCTGTTAATGAAAGCCAAAACACCACATGCTTTCTTAACAACCCTATCCACTTGGGTGGCAACTTTGAGGGCTCTATGCACTTGAACACCAAGATCCTGCTGTCCCTCCACATTGCTAAGAATCCTGTCTTTAATCCTATATTCAGCATTCAAGTTCGATCTTCCAAAATGCATCACTTCGCATTTATCCAGGTTGAACTCCATCTGCCATTTCTCAGCCCAGCTCTGCATGGCACCGCCAACCTTTGTGTCATCGGCAAATTTACTAACCTACCCCTCAACCTCCTCATCCAAGTCATTTATAAGAACTACAAAGAGCAGAGGCCCAAGAACAAAGCCCTGCGGGACACCACTCACCACTGACCTCCAGGCAGAATACTTTCCATCTACAACCACTCTCTGCCTTCTGTCAGCCAACCGATTCTGAATCCGGATAACCAAATCTCCCTGTATCCCACACTTCCTGACGTTATGCATTAGCCTACCATGGTGAACCTTATCAAATGCTTCGTGGAAGTCCATACACACCGCATCCACTGCTTGACCTTCGTCGACCTGTCTTGTCACCTTCTCAAAGAACTCAATAAGATTGTGAGGCATGACCTGCCCCTCACAAAGCCATGCTGACTGCCTTTAATCATGCTATGCTTTTCCAAATAGTCATAAATCTTATCCCTCAGAATTCTTTCCAAAACTTTGCTGACCACAGACGTAAGGCTGACTTATCTGTAATTGCCAAGGATTTCCCTATTACCCTTCTTGAAAAGAGGAACAACATTCTCCTCCCTCCAATCCTCCAGTACAACTCCCATGGAGAGTGAGGAAGCAAAGATCTTTGCCAGCGGCTTGGCAACCTCTTTTCTCGCTTCCTAGAGCAGCCTGGGATAAATCTGGTCTGGCCCTGGGGACTTATCAATCTTAATGTTTGCCAAAATTTCCAGCACATCAACTTCATCAATCTGTTCAAGCCTGTTTCCTGGCTCCTCAAAGTTCTCATTCACAACAAGGTCCCTTTCCTTAGTCAAAACTGAAACAAAAAACTCATTTAGGGCTTCCCCTATCTGCTCAGACTCCACACACAAGTTCCCTCCACTATCCCTGTGCGGCCCTACCTTCTCCCTGATCATTCCCTTATTCCTCACGTATGAGTAAAATGCCTTTGGGTTCTCCCTAATCCTTCCTGCCAAGCCTTTTTCGTGCCCCCTCCTGGCTCTCCTCAGTCCATTTCTGAGCTCCTTTCTAGCAAGCCTGTAATCCTCTAAAGCTGTGCTAGATCCTTCCTTCCTCCACCTTACATAAGCTGTCTTCCTTTTGATGAGAAGCTCCTCTGTTCTCATCATCCAAGGCTCCTTACTCTTACCCCTTCTTGCCTGTCTCAGAGGAACAAATTCGTGCATCACTTGCAACAACTGCCCCTTAAACAATCTCCTCATGTCTGCTGTGCCCTTCCTGTGGAACAATTGCTCCCAATCTGTACTTCCCAACTCCTGTCTGATACCTTCATAAAATCTTGAAGCTGGAGACTTGTTGATTGATGCCTTCAAAGCTATCGTGTGAAGGGACATGTGGAGATTATAATCCGCTATTACATTATCCAGGACTCAGTGACAGCACTGTTACTGCTGAGGCAGAAGTTTCAAAGTGTTTGGAACTGCTGCTTCACAGTGTCAGGGACCAAGGTTGAATTCCACCCTCGGACAATTGTCTATGGGGAGTCTGTATGTTTTCCTGTGTCTGCATAGTTTTCCTCTGGGTGCTCTAGTTTCCTCCTGAAGTCAAAGATGTGCAGGTTAGGTGGACTGGCCATGCTAACCTGCCCATAGTGTCCACGGTTGTGCAGGCTAGTGGATTAGCCATGGGAAATACAGGGTTACAGGAATAGGGTTGGGGGTTGGTCTGGGTGGGATGCTCTTTGGAAGGTTGGTGTGGACTCAGCAGGCCGAATGGCCTTCTTCCATGCTGTAGGGATTCTATGAATGAACATTGATGAATAATTCCAGTACAATACCAAGTGGTAACACTATCTTTGGATAAAATGTCAAACTGAGGTCTACTCTGCACTGTTAGATTGGTGTCAGAATTAATGTGGAATTGCTTCAAAAAAGAAACCAAGGGAATGAAAGATTATTGGGGGATATCTCGGAATGTAGAACAGAGGTTGAAATCAGATCAGCCACAACCTTATTGAATGGTGGGGCAAGCTCAAAGGGCTGAATGGCCTACTCTTGTTCCTTGCTCTAATGTAAGAGGGAAGCAGTTCTCCCTAATTTCCTGTCCAACAACCACTGTAACTAAAACAGATTGTCTGGCCACCATCACAGTGCTAGTTGTGGGGTTTTGCACAAACTCGTTGGAATATTTCCCTGCATTACAGCAATGGATTATACTTCAAAAGTACCTCTAGTTGAGTTTGGGACTTCTGAAAGTGTTTAAGGTGTTGGTGAAATGTCTTTTTTTTAAAAAATGGTTTTGGCCATGGTCAATATCTAAAGAAAACTATTTTTAGAAGCAGAACTGTGGAATAATTTAATCAGACTGTAGAGGGTGAAAAACATCTTTCCTTGCAATTTAATAATGATGTTGAAGCACAAGTACTGTTTAAAGACAAAGTACTGAGGAAACTCAACAGGTCAGGTAGCATCTGTGGAGAAATAAGCAGTTAATTTTGAGTCCGATATGACTCTTCTTTGGTTCTGAAGGAGAGTCATACTGGAATTGAAACATTAACATCTAGCACCAAACCTGCACCGCTTCTTTTTAACTGAAAATTGTTTTTATTTCAAATCGCCAGCATCTGCTGTACTGTGCTTTTACTTACATGATTACAACTGTGTAAGAGTTTAGCAAAATATTACCCCATTCTTTTGAGTAAGGATACTGAATGAAATAATTATATGTCAATTTCCAATTTCTAACCAACAGTAGTTCGGGAACAACTAGCCACAATGTCATGCTGGATCAGGAGGAAAACTAAGTTCCCGATTTCTGACTTGTGAAATTCACTTGTGGACCGTTGGGTTCAGGTCATGTTCCTCACAAGAACACTCAATTTCGTCAGACTGCTGTGAGAGTTCACCACATCGAGGCCAACTTGAGGATACGTATAATTAAAGTGACAGACAGAAGAAAACTAGAGGTGACATAAGGAAAAATCCTTTTACACAATGACTGGTTGGAATTTGGAATTTCCTGAAATGATATTGGCAGCAGATTCAATAGTCAAGTTCAAAAGAACTGGATAAAAACTTGGACAGGACAACAATTCAGGGATATGGAGAAAGAGCTGGATGAACTAGACTGCTATTACAAGCTGCTGTTACAGATTCAATAGCCACAAAAGCAGAAGACACTGGAGCAGAAATTAGGCTATTCAGCCTATCGAGTCTGCTCTGCCATTTGATCATGGCCGCTAAGTTTCTCAATCCCGTTCTCCCTCTTTCTCCCTGTAACCCTTGATCCCTTTGACAATCAAGAACCTATCTACCTCAGTCTTAAATGGGGCGTCACGGTGGCACAGCGGTTAGCACTGCTGCCTCACAGTGCCAGAGACCCGGGTTCAATTCCCACCTCAGGCAACTGTCTGTGTGGTTTGCACATTCTCCCCGTGTCTCCGTGGGTTTGTTTTGGGTGATCCGGTTTCCTCCCACAGTCCAAAAATGTGCAGGTTAGGTGAACTGGTCATGCTAAATTGCCCCTAGTGTTAGGTGAAGGGGTAAATGTAAGGGAATGGGTCTGGGTGGGTTGCTCATCAGAGGGTCGGTGTGGACTTGTTGGGCTGAAGGGCCTGTTTCCACACTAAGTAATCTAATCTAAATATACTCAGTGACTTGGCCTCCACAGCCATCTGTGGCAGTGAATTCCATAAATCCACCACTCTCTGGCTGAAGAAGTTTCTCCTTATCTCCATTCTAAAAGGTCTTCCCTTTACTCTAAAGCTGTGCCCTCAAGTGCTAGTCTCTCCTACCAATGGAACCATCTTCCCAATATCTATTCTGTCCAGGCTATTCAGTACTCTGTATATTTCAATTAGATCAGCACTCATCCTTCCAAACACCACTGAGTATAGACCCAGAGTCTTCAAACGTTCCTCATATGTTAAGCTTTTCATTCCTGGGGCCATTCTCACGAACTCCTCTGAACACACTCCAAGGCCAGTACATTGTTCCTGAGATATGAGGCCCAAAACTGCACACAGCACTCCAAATGTGGTCTGACCAGAGCCGTATAGAGCCTCAGAAGTACATCCCTGCTTTTATATTCAAGTCCTCTCAAAATAAATGCCATCATTGTATTGCCTTCCTAACTACTGACTCATCCTGCAAGTTTACCTTGAGAGAATCCTGGATTAGAACTCCCAAGTCTCTTGGCATTTGAGACTTCTGAATGTTTCCCCCATTAGGAAATAATTCATGCCTCTATTCTTCCTACCAAAGTGCATGACCTCACATTTCGCCATGTTGTACTCCATCTCACACTTCTTTGCCCACTCTCCTCATCTGTTCAAATGCTTCTGCAGCCTCCCTGCCTCCTCAATGCTACCTGTCCCTCTACCTATCTTTGTATCATCTGCAAACTGAGCCAGAATGCCCTCAGTTCCTTCATCTAGATTGTTAATGTATAAAGTGAAAGGTTGTGGTCCCAACACTGATCCTTGTAGAACATCACTTGTCACTGGCTGTCATCCTGAGAAGGACCCTTTTATCCCCACTCTCTGCTTTCTGCCCGACAGCCAGGCTTCTATCCATGCTAATACCTTGTCTCTAGCACCATTGCTCTTATCTTACTCAGCAACCTCCTGTGTGGCACCTTGTCAAAGGCCTTCTTGAAGTCCAGCTAGATAACATACATTGGCTCTCATTGGTCTAACCTACTCATTACTTCCTCAAAGAATTCTAGCAGATTTGTCAAACATGACCTCCCCTTGATGAAACCATGCTGACTTTGCCCTATTCTATTTTGACGAAGGTGGACGTCAGTGGGAAATGAATGGGAGATATTGGTGGTAAGATGCTGAGGAAGGCCCTATAGATCAACAGAAAGCTCAGGACAGTAATTCAAGACAAGAAAAGCATAACTGCACAAGGCTTTCAAGACATTGCTATGCCTTTGGAAAAGAACTACAGAGAAACCTCAATTATCTGAAGGATACGAGCGGGGAGTATTTTGTTTGGTTAATCAAATGCCGGATAATTGAATGCCAGATAACATAGTTAGCCAAGCATCGGGACTTTGCGATCTTGTTGGGATAATCCAAAATTCGGTTAATCGATGCCAGATAATCAAGGTTCCTCTGTATACTGTAAGGTTTATGCCTGTTCCTGTCAATGATGTCTCGAAGGCCAACCCAGAAAATTCCGAGTAAGTATTGCAAAAGATTGAGAACTATCTGTTGTGAAATCATGAGACCTGGAACTATCTGCAGCAACAGGCCTAGAGGTTGCAACAGGGCCTCGTGACCAGCACTACACCGCAGATGATTGACCATATATGTGTAAAAGTACAGAATCATCTCATCTCATTGTGATATTCAGATATAGATGCTGTTCAAGAGGATTTGCGACTAGCTCAAAACTTGGCCAATGGCTTTTTTTTGTGTTGGCCTGTGACTCTATGGACACATAAAGTCCAGTGCCAAGAGAGCACTTCATATTTGGAGATGTTTTCTTTCAGATGAAATTTGCCAATTCCAGTAATTTGCTTCAGTAAGCTGGCTGAGGGGGCGTTGTGCAAAAGGAAGAGTGAAGAGCAACAGTGGAAAGTTTTTAATATGACAAGACATTACAAAGATACAGAGTAGACGATTATAAAAATAAGCTATACTACTAATAGATCTGGTTGTCATAGTCAAATAAAGATATTAGAGATGAACTAAAGGAGAATATAAAAAAAAATGAGGTTAAGAATGGGATAAGGATAACTGACAGCATGAAAAGGGTATTTCAAAAAGTTTTAAAGGTAACCAGTAAGTATTTTACCAGTGCTTCGGCAAAAAGAAAATTGCTGAAAGTTTGATGGCAAAACTACATCAGAAAAAGGAGCAGAATTAGGCCAATCAGCCATTTAGTCTGCTCTGGCGTTCGATCATTGCTGATATTTCACAATCCCATTCTCCTGCCTTATTCCCATAATCTTATAGAACATAGAAAAATACAGCGCAGTACAGGCCCTTTGGCCCTCGATGTTGCACCGATCCAAGCCCACCTAACCTACATTAGCCCACTATCCTCCATATGCCTATCCAATGCCCGCTTAAATGCCCATAATGAGGGAGAGTCCACCACTGCTACTGGCAGGGCAGTCCATGAACTCACGACTCGCTGAGTAAAGAACATACCCGTACCATCTGTCCTATACCTACCCCCCCCCCTTAATTTAAAGCTATGCCCCCTCATAATAGCTGACTCCATACG
>NC_057716.1:106593011-106606587 GCF_004010195.1 Chiloscyllium plagiosum
TTCCTACCCTAGTCATTCTTTTGTTCCTGACATACCTATAGAAAGCCTTAGGGTTTTCCCTAATCCTATCTACTAAGGACCTTTCGTGTCCCCTCCTTGCTGCTTTTAGCTCTCTCTTCAGGTCCTTCCTGGCTACCCTATAACTCTCAATCGCGCCAATTGAACCTTCACGTCTCATCTTGAGATAGGCCGCCCTCTTCTATTTAACAAGGGATTCCAATTCCTTATTAAACCACGGCTCCCTCACATGACCCTTTCCTCCCTGCCTGACAGGTACATACTTCTCAAGGACACTCAATAGTTGCTCCTTGAACAAGCTCCACATATCAATTATGCCCTTGCCTTGAAGCTTACTTTTCCAGGCCACACATCCTAAGTCATGCCTCACAGCATCATAATTTTCCTGCCCCCATCTATAACTCTTGCCCTGTAGTGCACACTTATCCCTCTCCATCACTAGAGTAAAAGTCACTGAATTGTGGTCACTGTCCCCAAAGTGCTCACCTACCTCTAATTCTAACACCTGGCCTGGTTCGTTACCCAGAACCAAATCCAGTATGGCCTCACCTCTTGTTGGCCTGTCTACATATTGTGTCAGGAAACTCTCCTGGACACATTGAACAAACACTGACCCATCTAACGAACTTGAGCTATAGCTTTCCCAATCAATATCAGGTAAGTTAAAGTCCCCCATAACAACCACTCTATTACTTTCACTCTTCTCTTGAATCATCCTCGCAATCCTTTCTTCTGCGTTTCGTGGACTATTAGGAGGCCTGTAAAAAACTCCTAACTGGGTGAGCTCACCTTTCCTATTCCTAACCTCAGCCCAAACTATCTCAGATGGCGAGTCTTCATTCATCGTCCTTTCCACAGCTGTAATACTATCTTTGACAAGTAATGCCACACGTCCCCCTCTTTTACCCCCACCTCTGACCCTACCAAAACATTTAAACCCTGGCACCTGCAACAGCCAATCCTGTCCCTGTTCTACCCATGTCTCTGTAATAGCCACAACATCGAAATCCCAGGTACCAACTCACGCTGCAAGTTCACCTACCTTATTTCGTATACTTCTTGCATTGAAGTATACACACTTCAAGCCACTTTCCTGTTTACAGGCACCCTCCTTTGAGATTGATGCCATGTTCCTAACCTCCCTACACTCCAGGTCCTGCACCCTAAAGCTACAGTCTAGGTTCCCATGCCCCTGCAGAGTTAGTTTAAACCCCCCCCAAGAGCACTAGCAAACCTCCCGCCAAGGATACTGGTGCCCCTCAGGTTCAGGTGTAGACCATCCTGTTTATAGAGATCCCACCTTCCCCAGAAAGAACCTCTTACTAATCAAGAACCTATCTCGGTTTTAAATACATTCAATGACTTGGCCTCCATAGCCCTCCGCATGAATGAGTTTCACTGATTAACTACCTTCTGACTGAAGAAACCTCCCCTCAACTCAATTCTAAAAAGGTCACCCCTTCACTCTGAGGCTGTGCCCTCAGGTCCTAGTCTGTCCTACTAATGGACACATCTTCTCCATGATCCACTCTGTCTAGGCCTGTCCGTATTCTGTAAGGTTCAATAAGATCCCCCTCCCCTCATCCTTCTCAACTCGATTGAGTACAGATCCAGAATCCTCAACCACTCCTTGTATGACAGGCCTTTCCATCCCTGGGATCATTTTTGTAAACCTCCTCTGGACTCCCTCCAACACTACCATATCCTTCCTTAGATATGGGGCCCAAAACTGCGTACAATATTCCAAATGCAGTCTGATTAGAGCCTTATACAGCCTCAGCAATAAATCTCTGCTCTTGTATTCTAGTCCTTTTGAAATGAATGCTAACACTGCATTTGCCTTCCTAAATGCCAACTGAACCTGCATATTTGTAGAGAATTGATTTTCTAGTTGGTCAAAGATGACGTAAATATTAAAGTTGCATTAATCTTAACAAAAAGATGCAAACTGTGGAAGTGGTGGTGAATGGATGCAAGATTAGCAATATCATGAAAGATAAATGGTACTTTTTAAAAAAGGTTTAGGAAGAAAGGGACAGATGGGATAAGATTCTAGGATTCTGGAGTGGCTGAGAAGAAGCTGCCAAGGCTCCTGTACTTCCACTTGAGTTTGTGTTTCATTGGACATTGATGGACTGGAGAGTGGCCAACATAGCACCCATTATTACAAAGGGAGACAGAGTCAATCCAGCTAATTACAGGAATCCCAGTTTAACATCTGTGGTAGATCAAATTACAGAGTACTTAATTAAAAATGAAATTACCACCTGTCTAGTTAAAAGATCAAATAGTTAGATTTCAAAAGAGATGCCTGTATTTACTAGATATTATTATTCAGCCAGAGAGAAATCTTTGAGGATGGCAGATGGGGAAAGATAGTGTATATGGACTTTACTGATGTTTGCACATGGTACCATACAAGAGATTAGTGCAGCAAATTAAGGGGTATAGAATTAGAAGGAGAATTGCAATAAATGTCAACATGGGAGGTGGTAAGATGGTATAGAGTACTATTTAAGACAAATTTTTCCAGAATAGTTGTAAGTGGCAGTGTGAAGGAAACTTTCCACAGTAATATTCTTTCAGCCCAATAAAAAAAGCACTCCTCGGCTTGGTTCTTGGATGTAGGCCAAGTGGATCAAATGTTAGTGAGAAAATATTCAGGGGCATGGAATAGGGCAAGGAACAATCCAGAGTTAGAATAATTAACTAGGAGAAAGCCACCTTCAACGGGGAGAGAATACATCTTGCCAAGATCGAATGAAATGACAGATTGGTATTGAAAACAGTATCTGAACAATGGCTGCCTTTAGAGAAAAGATAGTTCAGACACAAACAAGGTATAATCACAAAGAAGAAAGGCAGGGCAAACAAATCCAGATCTCCTGGATCTCCAGCATCTAGGCCTGAATGTCACACAATAGGAAAGATGAAAGGCATTTAACAGAATGTCAAAAAGATTCATGAGAATAGTTTCATGAATGAGGAACTTCGGCTTATAGCTAAATTGGCAAAGGTTGAGAAGAGTTTTGTTAAAGGCATTAAAATGGATGAGAGCGGTGTAGATAGAGTAAAACTATCCCTTAAAATGGCCACCCAAGTGGACAGGGTTGTTAAGAAAGCATATGGTGTTTTGGCTTTCGGGGGATTGAGTTTAAGAGTCGTGAGATCTTGTTGCAGCTCTATAAAAGTTTGGTTAGACCGCACGTGGAATACTGCGTCCAGTTCTGGTCACCCTATTATAGGAAAGATGTGGATGCTTTGGAGAGGGTTCAGAGGAGGTTTACCAGGATGCTGCCTGGACTGGAGGGCTTATCTTATGAAGAGAAGTTGACTGAGCTCGGACTTTTTTCATTGGAGAAAAGGAGGAGGAGAGGGGACCTAATTGAGGTATACAAGGTAATGAGAGGCATAGATAGAGTCGATAGCCAGAGACTACGTCCCAGGGCAGAAACGACTAACACGAGGGGTCGTAGTTTTAAGCTGGTTGGAGGAAAGTATAGAGGGGATGTCAGAGGCGGGTTCTTTACACAGAGTTGTGAGAGCATGGAATGCGTTGCCAGCAGCAGTTGTGGAAGCAAGGTCATTGGGGGCATTTAAGAGACTACTGGACATGCATATGGTCACAAAAATTTGAGGGTGCATACATGAGGATCAGTGGTCGGCACAACATCGTGGGCTGAAGGGCCTGTTCTGTGCTGTACTGTTCTATGTTCTAAAACTGTTCCCATTTCTGGAGGGTTTGAGTACTAGAGGGTACAGATTTAACATAACTGCCAAAACAATCAATGATGACATGAGGAAAAATGTTTTTACACAGTGATGCATTAGGATTTGGAATGTGCTGCCTGAAAGTGGAGTGAAGGCAGGTTCGATCGAGGCATGCAAGACAGAATCTCTTTATTGAGATCCGAAGCTGGGACACCGCACAAACCTGCAAGGAAATGCAGAGACACAGAAATTATGTAAGCAGAGTATAAGGCTCGGGGCCTGTCCTTACTTGGAACAGAGGAGAGAGAGCTGTACAAGGAAACACACCAGGGAAAAAGTCAGGATATAAACAGAGCACAGGCCCGGAACCTAAATTAAGCTGGAGAAAGACCACTGAGTTACTGTTGCCACTACAGCTCCAGAATACAGGTAGTTCTTCTATAACATGATGGTTGCATTTTTGTGCAACCCCACATTATAGAAAAATCGCACTTTAGAAACAGCACTTAATGTGTTGGCGCTTTAATCGCGTTACAGCCAATACACATCTTAAAAGTTCATGCTTTAGAAACAGTGTCTCCAATTTGTCAATTGCATTACAGCAATTTCACGTTAAAGAAATGCACGTCATAGCAGAACAGCCTTGGCAAAGAAGTGATATCACATCAAAATCTAAGTATCCAATGTAAGGGTTGTTTGCAAAAGGCTAGATTCATTGCAACTAACTGCAAGGTAATCTATTCCCTATATTCCAGTCTTCAGCTTAAAGTAAATTATCTGCAAGTAAGCTTAAGGCATGGAAGAAGCTGCAAGGAATGCCCTTTCTATGCTATGTTGGAGTCATGGGTGCTTCATCTGGCCTGGATAACCATAAGTGTGGGAAGTGTCCACAATTACAGTCTGTGAAACACCCAAGAACCACAGAGATAACACTGCAGATCAAGAGCAGGCAGGCAAAAATGGAATGAGCGATTGCTAGATAGTCAAGGAAGATCAGACAGATAGTATTGCTGGCATGGGGTAATGGCTGATCATAAGAACATAGCAAGTGCCATATATCATGGGAAAAAACCTTCCGTTCAACTTGTCCATGCCATAAACTAGTCCCATTTGTCTGCATTTAGCCCATATCCCTCTAAACCCTTCCTATTCATGTACCTGTCCAAATGTCTTTTAAATATTGTAATTATACCCACTTCTACCACTTCATCTGGCAGTTCATTCCACATACGCACCCAGCCTCTCTATGAAATAGTTACCCCTTAGATCCCTTTTAATTTTGTTTCCCTTTCACCTTAAACCTCAGCCTGCAAGGTTTGAACTCCCTGACCCTAGACTATTCATCTTATCGAAGCCTGTCAAGATTTTATAAACCTCTATAAGGTCACCCCTCAATCACCTACACTCCAGTGAAAACAGTCCTAGCCTATGGAGACTTTCCTTATAATGCAAGCCTTCCATTTTCAGTTACATCCTCGTAAATCTTTTCTGCATCCTTTCCAGTTTTAATAACATCCTTACTATAGCCGGGCAACCAGAATTGCACACAGTATTCCAACAGTGGCCTCACCAATGTCCCGTACAGCTGCAACATGACATCACAACTTCTGTACTCAATGCTCTTACCAATTAAAGGTAAGCATGCCAAACACCTTCTTCACTGCCCTATCTACCTGCGACAACACTTTCAGGAACTATGTACCTGAACTCCCAGGTCTCTCTATTCGTCTATACTCCCCAAGAACCTACCATTAACTGTGCAAGTTCTGCCCTGGTTTGTCTTACTAAAATGCTAAAAATCACACAACACCAGATTATAGTCCAAAAGGTTTATTTGGAAGCACTAACTTTCCGAGTGCTGCTACTTCATCAGGTGGTTATATAGAAGCAGCGCTCTGAAAGCTGGTACTTTCAGATAAACCTGTCGGACTATAACCTGGTGTCTTGTGATTTTTAACTCTGTCCACCCCAGTCCAACACCAGCACCTCCTCATCATTACTAAAATGCAACACCTTGCATTTATCTAAATTATACTCCATCTGCCATCCTTTGGCTATTGGCGTAGCTGACCAAGATCCCATTGTACTCTTAAATGACCGTCTTCACTGTCCAATATACCACCAATTTTGGTGTCAACCAAATTGTTCATATAAATGACAAACAGCAGTGGACCCAACATTGATCTGGCAGAACTCTACTGGTCACAGGCCTCCAGTCTGAAAAACAACCTTCTACAGTCAAGCCAATTAGCTCGCTCTCCTTGCATCCCATGAGATCCAACCTTACTAACCAGTCTATCATGCAGCACCTTGTCAAACGCCTTGCTGAAGTCCATGCAGACAATGTCTATCGCTTTGCTCTCATTTATCCTCTTGATCATATCTCAAAAAATTCAATCAAGTTTGTGACACACGATTTCCCACACACAAAGGCATGTTGGCTATCCTTAATCAGTCCTTGCCACTCCAAATACATGTAAATCCTGTCTCTGAGAATTCCCTCCAAAACTTACCCACCACTGATGAAAGGCTTAAGGATCTATAGTTCCCTGGATTCTTCTTGCAGCCTTTTTCTTTAAATAAAGGCACGGCATTAGCCACCCTCCAGTCTTCTGTCACCTCACCCATGTCTATCAATGATATAATATCCCTGCTAAGCCTCACAATGTCTCCCCTGGCTTCCCACAATATCCTGGGATACACTTGATCAGGTCCTGGGAATTTACCCACCTTTAGGCATTTTAAGACCTCCAGAACATCCTTTTTGGTGATGTGTACTCTTTCCAAGATAACCACTATTTAGTTCATGGACTTCCCTAGCTTCTGCATCTTTCTCCACAGTAATTTGTTTGGTATTTCACCCATCTCCTGTGGCTCCACACATTGTCAGTCTCATTGATTGTTATGGGGCACTATTTTCTCCCTAGCTTCTTTTTTTGCTCTGAATGTACTTGCAGAACTCTGAACAGCCAAGTTTGAGTAACCACAAGCAGTTCAGCTGCATAGCTGGGGCTAAAGAAGGATGGACGGACAATACTCAGACAAATTGACAGTTAAAGGATCATGAAAAGCAGGAGATCTAAGACTGTGATCTCAGGATTACTTCCAATACCACTGAGTATAAAACTAGAAAGGTGAGCTACTGAACACATGGTTGGAAAAAATGGATCAGGAAGGAGGACATTAGACTTCAGGAAGTTAGGAAGAAAAGATAGCAATCTTGAAATATAGAGGCAGAGAAAGGTGGAGAGGTGTGTAGAGATAAAAAGAATGAGAGAGATAAACAGACATGGTTGGAAAAATGGGTCAAAAAGGAGGACATTAGATTTCTGGGGTATTGAGACCTGTACTTGGAGTACACATTATACCTTAGCAGGACCTAATATTCTTGCAGTGGGATTTGCTAGTGCTGTTAGGGAGAGTTTAAACTCGATTGTCAGGGGAATAAGACCTTAGAAGGAATTCAGATAGAATTTTTTAACAAAACGCTGGCTCTCTGAAGTAGAACAGCTGTAAATGAAAATAGAAAGCAGCAGAAACGAGTTCTTAAGATCAAGCAGGGTCAAACTACAGATATGTTAAAAAGGCAGAATTAAAAGCACTCTGAATGCATGCAGGATTTGCAACTCGATTGGTGAATTGATGACAAAAACAGATATGAAAGAGAATGATTCAATTGCCGTTATCACATGATGGTTGCAGATTTACCAAGATTGGGAACTAATACTAAAAGATATTCAACATGCGAAAAATAGGCAACTAAGGAGGGGTATAGCTGACAAAAAGGGATTGGATTGGTGTATTAGCAAAATAGGATCTCCAATCGACAGAACAAGATGTAGAAACTGCAGGTTCTCTTCACTCAAGCCTTGTCTGTTTGTTCTCTCTTATTCTTTTTATCTCTACACTCCTCTCCACCTTTCTCTCCCTCTAAATTTCAAGATTGTTATCTTTTCTCCACAACTTCCATTTGTTCCCTCAATCTAATCTTTCTTTTCTCTCGGTGATCTTTTCAACAATTTCAATCTTTTTTCTCACTCCTCACTTTTTTGCCATTCTTACTCATTTTCTCTCTATCCTGTTCTCATGCTATGTTGTAGCAGTTCCCTCCTGTGATAGTTTTACTTAAGATCAACACACAGTTTGTTCCGTGGAGGAGCTGGTCAGACATGAGGGCCATTTGGGATAGAGATTGTTTCAGTCTCAATGTTAGAAAATAATAAAAGCTCTTGTCTTTTCTTTGGAATAAAGTATCTGCATTTACCTTGGCGATGTCTTGGCCATCAATTTTAATGCAGCCTCCCTTGACATCATAAAATCGGAAGAGCAATCGGATGATGGTGCTTTTCCCTGACCCGGAGGGGCCAACCTAGAGTAAAATATAAATAGTGGACTGTTTAGTTAATGAATAATGTTCTATGCTGAACAAAGTTCAATAATCTGTTTTCTTGTACTTGTGATTTAAAATATTTGTCTCATTAAATGTACACAAATGACATATGCATTTTTCATCTTATTCACTTTAATAGACCAACCCAAAAAAAACAAACAAATTTTATCTTGCCTCTTAACAGGAAATTTGCTCCGAAAATGAAGGAAAGAATAACAGGTCCAGTTGTGGCAGTGAAAGATTGATTGGGATGGGATAGGGAAAGGCTCAATGCAATAACTGGAAAATGTGGTAGAGATGTGCAAGTAGGGTAATAGGTTTATATGAAGACAGGACAAACTTATAAACTGCATGTTAGAAGAGAACTAGTTGGGATCTATATGAGTCCATCCTATTGCAAAAATCACTTCTGGCATAAATTGATGTTCTCCACTTTCTCGTAGACTTTTGATTCAAGTTCCTTCTTGGAATGTGGCCAATGCCATAAGACTGCATTCATTGCTCATCCCTTAATGATGTGGTGGGTCTTCTCTTTGAGCCATAGCATAATGATGTGGTCAAGAACAAGAACAAGGAACGATACAGTATAGAAACAGGCCCTTTGGCCTTCAGTGGATACTGCCCATGAAAATAAAGATCATGGTCCATGTGCTTGATTTGAGTCAATCATATAATTTATCACTATAGAAGACAT
Organism: Chiloscyllium plagiosum; assembly: GCF_004010195.1. Lineage (NCBI taxonomy): Eukaryota > Metazoa > Chordata > Chondrichthyes > Orectolobiformes > Hemiscylliidae > Chiloscyllium > Chiloscyllium plagiosum. Next base: position 106,601,825 of record NC_057716.1, read on the forward strand.
AAATAATGTTCACAAAATACTTGTAAATTAAGTAGTGAAAGGGACAGAGAACTTCAACTTATTTAGGAAACAATGTATTTTCTTTGGAGGCAGTTCTGAGAAGGTTCATGAGGATGATCCTGGGTATGGAGTAATTGTCTTAGGAGCAAAGGTCAAAAAGATTGTGACTCCATTCACTGGAGTTTAGAAGAATGAAAAATAATCTTATTGAAACGTACAGGATTCTTAAGGCAGTTGTTAGGGCAAATACTGGGAGGATGGTTCCACTTGTGGGATTTATGGTAAAATCACAGTGAAGTGAACATGAGGAATGCTGGAACAGCCATGATTGGTGAAGCAGGCTTAAGGAGCCTAACAGCCTCCTCCTGTATATTTTCCTTATGGTTTTAACAGTAGCACAACAGGACAACTGTATAATCACCAGGAAATGAACACTGAGAAATACTTTTAGAACTAAAAGGTGACAAATCCCAGAAACCTGATTGGTCTCATCCCAAGGTCTGAAAAGAAGTGGCTGCAGAGAGTAGCTGCATTGCTTTAATTTTCCAAAAATTCCCAAGATTCTGGAAAGCTCCTATCGGTTTAGAAAATAGCAAATGTAACACCTTTTAATCAAACGAGGATGAAGAAATAAATCAGAAAATCACAAACCCGTTGGTCAAACATTTGTGAAAGGTTAGAATCTATTGGTAAGGAGGTTATTGCAGATCGCTCAGAAAATTTTAACGAAATGGTTTTGTGAAAAGAAAGTAATGTTCAACTGCACTTATTAAAGCTCTTTGAGGAATTAACAAGCAACATCAATAAAAGGGAACAAAAATAGAAATTGCTGGAAAAGCTCAGCAGGTCTGGCAGCCTCTGTGGGGAGCAATCAGAGTTAATGTTTCGAACCGAGTGACCTTCCTCAGAACTATTCTCAACCCAAAACGTTAACTCTGCTTTCTCTCCACAGGTGCTGCCAGACCTGCTGAGCTTTTCCAGCAATTTCAGTTTTAAAGCATCCGTTGTTCTTTTAGTTTTTATCAATAAAAGGTAAATTGATTTGGTCTACCTGGATACCACAAGGCTTTTGATAACGTGCTATATCCAAGGTTACTGCGTAAAATAACAGCTCATGATATAGGATGTAACATCTAGCCATGTGGCACATCCCTGATGGGAAGAAATATGACCAACTTAAATCACTAGGATGGTCAATGCTCGACTGTGCCCAATATCTAAGATAAACCCACAGCAGATTTCATCAAGGAACAAAAAAACCATATACTTTAGTTATTTAGTCATAAGACACTTTGCTGACAAGACAGCATTTTTACTGCCCATCCCTAGTTGCCCCTTGAGAAGGTGGGGTTGAGCTGTCTTCTTGAATCGCTGCAGTCCATGTGCTGTACTTAGATCCACAATGCCCTTAGGGAGGGAATTCCAGGATTTTGGCCTAGTGACAGTGAAAAACGGCGATATAGTTCCAAGTCAGGATGGTAAGTGGCTTGAAAGGGAACTTGCAGGTGGTGGTGTTCCCATGTATCTGCTGCCCGTGTCCCTCTGGATGGAAGTGGCTGAGAGTTTGGAAGGTGCTGAGGATCTTTGGTGAATTTCTGCAGCGCATCTTGTAGCTCGTACACTGCTGCTACTGAGCATTGGTAGTGGAGGGATGCAGTGCCAATCAAGCTTGCTGCTGCATCCTGGATGGTGTCAAGCTTTTTCAGTGTTGTTGGCGTTACACCCACCCAGGCAAATGCAGGAGTATTCCATCACACTCCTGACTTGTGCCTTGTAGATGAAGGACAGGCTTTGGGGAGTCAGGAGGTGAGTTACCTGGTGCAGTATTCTTAGTCTCTGACCTGCTCTTGTAGTCACTGTACTTTTGTGACGAGTTGACTTTCAAAGGTAATCCTAAGAATGTAGGTAGTGGTGGATCCGTTGATGGCAACACCTCTGAATGTCAAGGGGCAGGGGTTAGATTATTCCTTATTGGAAATGGTCATAGCCTGGCATTTGTGCAGCACAAACGTTACTTGTCACCCCAAACCTGGATATTGCCAAGATCTTGTTGCATGTTAACATGAACTCCTTGCTGCCACACTCGATCAAATATGGCCTTGATGTCAAGGGCAAACACTCTCACCTCACCTCCATGTTTGAACCGAAGCTATAATGCAGTCAGGAGCTGAGTGGCCCTGACAGAACCCAAACTGGCTGTCACTGAGTAGGTGCTGCTCAATATCACTACTGATGACAACTTCCATCATTCTATATATACTATAACAGAGTCACAGAGTTATGGGGCACAGAAACAGCAATATTTCTCCTTGGGAAAGCAGCCAACATAATCAAAGACTCCTCCTACCCCAGTTATACTCTAGAACATAGAATATTACACTGCAGTACAGGCCCTTCACCCCTCGATGTTGAGCCAACCTGTGGGACCAATCTAAAGCCTACCTATCCTACACTATTCCATTTTCATCCATATAGCTGTATTCCTGATGAAGGGCTTTTGCCCGAAACGTTGATTTTCCTGCTCCTCGGATGCTGCCTGAACTGCTGTGCTTTTCCAGCACCACTCTAATCCATTTTTATCCATATGTTTATCCAATGACCATTTAAATTCCCTTAAAGTTGGCAAATCTACAACTGTTGCAGGCATTGCATTCCACGTCCCTACTGCTCTGAGTAAAGAAACTACCTCTGACATCTGTCCTATATCTATCACCCCTCAATTTAAAGCCATGTTACCTCATGCTAGCCATCACCAACCGAAGAAAAATGGTCATACTGACCACCCTATCCAACCCTCTGGTTTTCCTCAATTAAGTCATCTCTCAATCTTCTTCTAACAAAAACAGCCTGAAGTCTCTCAGCCTTTCCTTAGAAGACTTCCCTCCATACCAAGCAAAATCAGAGTAAATCTCCTCTGAACGCTTTCCAAAGCCTCCACATTCATTATCCTTCCTATAACGCGGTGACCCCCAGGACTGTACGCAATGCTCCAAGTGTGGCCGCATCAGAGTTTTGTACAGCTGCAGCATGACCTCATAGTTCTGAAACTCAATCCCTCTACCAATATAAGCTAACACACCATATGCCTTCTTAACAATCTTAGGAGCAAGAAAATCGACGTTTCAAGCAAAAGCCCTTCGTTGATTTTTGTTGATTTTCCTGCTCCTCGGATACTGCCTGACCTGCTGTGCTTTCCCAGCACCACTCTAATCTTGACTCTGATCTCCAGCATCTGCAGTTCTCACTTTCACCTTCTCAACAATCATAACAACCTGGGTGGCAACTTTCAGGGATCTATGTACATGGACACCGAGATATCTCTGCTCATCTACACCACCAAGAACCTTACCATTAGCCGAGTGCTCTTTAATGCAGTAAAGTGTGAGATGATTCACTTTGGAAGGAGCAACAGGATTAAACTCCATTTGCCACCTTTCAGCCCAGTTCTGCAGCTTATGTATGTCCCTCTGTAACCTGCAACATCCTTGAGTACTATCCACAACTCCACTGACCTTAGTGTCATTCACAAATTTACTAACCCATCCTTCTATGCCCTCATCCAGGTCATTTATAAACATGACAAACAGCAGTGGACCCAAAACAGATCCTTGCAGTACAGCACAGCACAGGTAACTGAACTCCACGATGAACATTTCCCATCATCCACCATCCTCTGTCTTCTTTCAGCTAGCCAACTTCTGATCCAAACTGCTAAATCACCCTGTTCCACCATCTTCCATTGGGCAGAAGATGCAAAGGTTTGAAAACATGTACTAACAGATTTATAGAGGAGAAAGTGAGAACTGCAGATGCTGGAGATCAGAGTGGAGAGTGTGGTTCTGGAAAAGCACAGCAGGACAGGCAGCATTCAAGGAGCAGCAGAATCGACATGTCGGACACAAGCCCTTCATCAGGAATTACGCCTGAAACGTCAATTCTGCGTATCCTGCGTCTCGGATGCTGCCTGACCTGCTGTGCTTTTTCAGCACCACACTCTCTACACTAACAGATTTAAAAACAGTTTTTTCCTCACTGTTATCAGATTTATAAATGGATCTCTCATATATTAAAGTTGATCTCTGCACCTTTGCATTCGGCTCTATTACCCTGATGTACTTATATAAGGTATGGTTTGTCTGGTGAGCACTCAGAAAAATACTTTTCAGTGTATCTCAGTACATTTCATAGAGTCATAGAGATGTACAGCATGGAAACAGACCCTTCGGGTCCAACCTGTCCATGCCGATCAGATATCCCAACCCAATCTAGTCCCACCTGCCAGCACCCAGCCGATATTCCTCCAAATTATTCCTATTCATATATCCATCCAAATGCCTCTTAAATGTTGCAATTGTACCAGCCTCCACCACTTCCTCTGGCAGCTCATTCCTTACACTTACCACCCTCTATATGTAAACATTGCCCCTGAGGTCTCTTTTATATCTTTCCTCTCTCACACTAAACCTATGCCCTCTAGTTCTGGACTCCCCGACCCCAGGGAAAAGTCTGCCTATTTACCCTATCCATGCCTCACATAATTCTGTAAACCTCTATAAAGGTCACCCCTCAGCCTCTGACGCTCCAGGGAAAACAGTCCCAGCCTGTTCAGCCTCTCCCTGTAGCTCAAATCCTCCAACCTTGGCAACATCCTTGTAAATCTTTTCTGAACCCTTTCAAGTTTCACAACATTTTTCCGATAGGAAGGAGACCAGAATTGCACGCAATATTCCAACAGTGGCCTAACCAATGTCCTGTACAACTGC
>NC_057716.1:106611587-106618108 GCF_004010195.1 Chiloscyllium plagiosum
CAGTGTCATCTGTCTCTACTGTTTCCAAACGATTCAACTTGTTCCTGACAGGTACTTCTCTCGGGGTGTCTTGCACCTGTCTCCTCTCTGCCTTCCTCATCATTTGCTCTCTTCTGCTCTCTTCTGGCATGATTGGTGTAATAACCTCGCTGAAGGTCTTGTCCAGAAAGATTTCGTTCTCTCGGATGAGCCTAAGGTCCTCGAGTTCTTTCATCAGTGCTGCAATATACTCGGTCAATAGCTGAATGTGCACACACTTTCCACACATATACGAACCAGACACACCAGAGTCGTTGACCTCCCACATCAAGCACGTAGCGCACTGAACCAGCTGGGCAGTCATGTCTTCACCCTCTTCAACTGTGGCGTAATCACTTCACTCAACCTCCTTGTCAAAGACTCCTGAGCTTTTCGAAAGTTCTTGCCTAATACCGTCAAAATTGGCCTTTCTCCAATTTAGAACTTCAACTTTTAGATCTGGTCTATCCTCTTCCATCACTATTTTAAATCTAATGGAATTATTGTTGCAGGCCCCAAAGTGCACCCCCACTAACACCTCAGTCACCTGCCCTGCCTTATTTCCCAAGAGTAGGTCAAGTTTTGCACCTTCTCTTGTAGGTACATCCACATACTGAATCAGAAAATTTTCTTGTACACTCTTCACAAATTCCTCTCCATCTAAACCCTTAACATTATGGCAGTCCCAGTCTATGTTTGGAAAGTTAGAACCCCTACCATAACCACCCTATTATTCTTATAGCTGAGATCTCAGTACAAGTTTGTTTCTCGATTTCTCTCTGACTATTAGGGGGTCTATAATACAATCCCAATAAGGTGATCATCCCTTTCTTATTTCTCAGTTCCACCCAAATAACTTCCCTGGATGTATTTCCGGGAATATCATTCCCTCAGCACAGCTGTAATGCTATCCCTTATCAAGAACGCCACTCCCCCTCCTCTCTTGCCTCACTTTATATTCTTCCTGTAGCATTTGTACCCTGGAACAGTCCTGCCCATTCCTGAGCCATGTTTCTGTAATTGCTATGATATCCCAGTCCCATGTTACTAACCATGCCCTGAGTTCACCTGCCTTCCCTGTTAGGCCCCTTGCATTGAAATAAATGCAGTTTAATTTATCACTCCTACCTTGCCCCTGCCTGCCCCGACTGTTTGACTCACTTCTGTTCTCAAATGTACCAGTCGCAGATTGATTTCTTTCCTCACTATCTCTCTGGGTCCCACCTCCCCACTTACTAGTTTAAATCCTCCCGAGCAGCTCTAGCAAATCTCCCTGCTAGTATATTAGTCCCCTTCCAATTTAGGTACAGTACGTCCGACATTAATAAATCAAATCAATTTAAAATTAAGGTATTGCCTATATAAAAACAGAGGTGATATCTTTTCTCAGATTATTGTTCAACCGTGGAATTCTCTTCCCAAGACGGCAATGCAAGCAGCATCAATTAATTTATTTTAAGGCCAAGGTAGCAGGACTCCTGATATAAAGGGAGTCAAAAGGGTTTAGGTAGTAGACTGAAAAATAAATGTTGAGGCCACCATCAGTTCAGCTACAAACATACCAGGAACCAGGTATCCTGCTCCTGATTCTTAGTTTCATATGCATCACCAACTGGATATCAGGTGGCTCTCTAGCTGAGGGGGAGGGTGGGACACTCTACTCAGATTAGAATTAAATGAGGGCCTTCCACCTGGGTGAGAAATAGGTTCATGAATATTTGTGAAAATCTGATTTAATTTCACTGATATGAAAGATACAAATTGAACAACGTTTGATGGCATATTGCTAACATATTGCAATAAACTTACTAGAGCCATTGTGTGCCCAGGTTGAACAGTGAATGATATGCCATGCAAGATTTCCTTTCTGTAAGAGAAAAATATTAAAATGTTAATGGGATTAGGAGACCATCGTTGATTGAGAATTACACTGTCCCATTTGTCTGAAACCGCTTTGCGCTCCTCGGTGCCAAATGCGGCCTTCCTCCAAAGACAGCATTGTGATCATGAATATCTACCACCCAAATAATATTATACAGGTTTTCAAATATTCAAGTAAATCAGCAACCTCCAACACATTGAAAACTTACACATGGAAATGCAGTATCGGGCAAACCTATAATCATTTAATTTTTAAAGATGCTTTTACTTGACAGTTTATTCATTTTTACATTTCTACTACTAAGTATTGGTTCAGAAAATGAGGTTAGTACTCACATAATTTAAAAAAAATAAAACCACTATCCCTCTTAAATTATCCCACTCACCAATTACCCATCATTGTTGGTCTTGCTGCCTGACTCTCAAATGACCATTCACAGATTTAAATCCCTTTAGCCTAGCTAATATATTTAAAACAGGCAGTTGGCATAATCTGCTAGAGTTCAAATTTGAGATTGAACTAGTAAATACAGGCTCCCCAGTTGCCATTATTTAGTTCAACTTACAGAAAGCATTTGATAAAGTTCCCACTGTGAAACTTCAAAGACTGAAATTCATGCACATTAGTTAGATACTGAAAACCAGCTTTCACAGCAGGAAATGGAACACGGAAAGTAATAACTCTTTTACTAACATGTTTTTTTTTTGCATTGCAAAGATTTATTAATCACACCAAGAAATGTCCAATTTGATTTATTGTTGTCACATGTACCTAAGTACAGTGAAAAGTGTCATTCTGTGTGGGGTACAGGCAGATCATAGCATACAAAGTGCATTAGGGTAATAGAACAGAATATGACAAGGTAAGAGATGTGAGAGAACAGCATGCTAAATTTGTTAAGCAGCTGTTTGCTTGGATTTAATGTAATGGAATTTAAAATATGATACATTTTTGGTATGATACCATTGGGTATAAAGGGAAAGAATTTACTGAGTATGATAGAAGTAGAGAGCAGGATTGCAGAGATAGAATATGTAACAATATGACCTCAGCTGTGAGTTGGTCCTGATCCTGCTGACTGAGGGAATTAGTCAGCAGTAATGCTCTGGAGGATAAATTCCTGGACAGTGTACATGTTGGGTTTCTAGAACAATATGGAGAAAGTGAGGACTGTAGATGCTGGAGATCAGAGTCAAAAGGTGTGGCGCTGGAAAAGCACAGCCGGTCAGGCAGCATCCGAGGAGCAGGAGAGTCAACATTTCGAGCATAAGCCCTTCATTCAGGAATGTTGGGTGGGGGGGCCCCAAGGGAGCTGAGAGATAAATGGGAGGGGGCTGGGACTGTGGGGAAGGTAGCTGGGAATGCAATAGGTAGATGAAGTTGGGGGTTGATGGTGATAAGGCAGAAGGACATCTTCCTTCCCATCTATCTGCTCCACCCTCCATTCCGACCTATCATCATCACCCCCCACTTCATCTACCTATTGCATTCCCAGCTACCTTCCCCACAGTCCCAGCCCCCTCCCATTTATCTCTCAGCCCCCTTGGGCCCCTCACTCAACATTCGTGATGAAGGGCTTATGCTCGAAATGTCGACTCTCCTGCTCCTCGGATGCTGCCTGACCGGCTGTGCTTTATCAGCACCACATATTTTCATTCCAGAACAATATGTTGAGAAGGCAACTAAAGGTTGGGTTATTTTTGGATTTTCTTTTATTCATTCAAGTTATGTCGACTTTGTTGCCTGGGCAAGCCTTTATTGCCTATTCCTAATTGCCCTAAAGACAATGTTGAGCTGTCTTTGTAAACCACTGCAGTCCATTTGCCACTAGGGCAAGAGACCCAGGATCATGACTGAGTAACAGTGAAAGAATGGTGATATATTTCCAAGTCAGGATGGTGAGGGGTTTGGAGAAAAACTTGCAGGTAGTGGTGTCCCCATGTATCACATTCCACGTGGAAGTGAGGCACAGAGGATATTAACTATCATTGTATTAAATGGAGGGTAGGCTTGTAGGGCTGAACTGCCTACTCCTGCCTCTAGCTCTTATGTTCTTATTAACTGCCCTTATCCTTCTAGATGTCAGTGGTTCAGAGTTTGAAAGATGCTATCTAAGGAGGATTGGTAAATTTCTGCAGTGCATTTTGGAGATGGCATACACAGCTGCTACTGAGCATCAGTGGTGGAGGGAATAAACATTTGTGGGTGTTGTTCCAATTGAGCAGTTTGCTTTGTCCTCTCGAGTGTTACTGGACTCATCATGCAACCTCCTAGATTGAACGTGACCAATCAGACAGCAATTTTCTGCAAGCCTGCTGTAGTTGTCCTTTTGGGAAGAAAGTGAGGTCTGCAGTTGCTGGAGATCAGAGCTGAAAATGTGTTGCTGGAACAGCGCAGCAGGTCAGGCAGTATCCAGGGAACAGGAAAATCGACATTTCGGGCATAAGCCTTCCTGAAGAAGGGCTTATGCCCGAAACGTCGATTCTCCTGTTCCCTGGATGCTGCCTGACCTGTAGTTGTCCTTTTGGATGATACAGTTGTGGGTGACAGAGAAGGTGTCTGAGAAGCCTTAGTGAGTTAGTACAGTGCATTTACCACTGTGCATTGGTGATAAAGGGAGTGAATTTGGATGTAACTGCTTTTTCTTGGATGGTGTTAACCTTCTTGATTGTTACTGAAGATGCACCTATCCAGGCAAAAGAAGCATATTCTATCACTCTTATGACCTGTGCCTTGTACCATCCCCTGAACCTGATGGACTGAATCCTAAGAAGTCAAAGGAAGTAGCTACAGTGGACGCATGATGATAATCTTCCAGGAATCCATTGATTCTGGAAAAGTCCAAAAGCACTAGAAAATTGTCCATATAACATCTGTATTCAAAGAGGGAGATCGAGTAAAGGTAACTGTAGGCTTGTTAGCTTAAAAATTATTATTGGGAAAACTTTAGAGTCAACTCTAAAGGAGGTAATAGCAGAGCATTTAGAAATACATAGTATAATTAAGCAGAATCAGCACAGCTTCAAGAAGGGGAAAGTTATTACAGTTCTTTGAGGAGGTAACATGAAAGTTAGATAAAGGGCAATCAATTAATGTAATATATTTGGATTTCCAAAAAGCATTCAATAAGATATCACACATAAGGCAACTTAGAGGATAAGAGCCAATGGTGTCAGGGGTAGTATATTAGCATTGATAGAGGATTGACGAACTAATAAAAGGCAAAGAGTTGGAATAAAGAAAACACTTTTATGATGGCAATAGTGGAGTGCCAGAGGAATCAGTGCTGGGGCTACAATTATTTACAAATAAGCTTCAGTGTGTTTCAGAAATGTTAAAGAAGTGGGCAAAGACATGGCAGATGAAATAAAAGGTAAAGTTGCCACAGACCATACAAGTGCTTTGTCAATACAGAGACACGACTGGTGATTGTTTTTACCTAACCTGAGAGTTACCTTGTCTCAGGTGTTGGGAGAGGTTAAGAAGGAGAGTCCTTCTTGGTATGGGAATTGAACCCATGTTGTTGGCATCACTTTGCTTTGCCAACCAGCTGTCCAGCCAACTATGCTAACTGACTCCTAGGTGGTTACAGTATGATGTGTATAAGTGTGACGTTATCCACTTTGATAGCAGGCAGGCAGATTTTCATCTGAATGACGATAAATTTGGAAAGTGGGTGATGCAACAAGACCTGGGAGCCTTTGTGCACCAGTCACTGAAAGTAAGCACGCAGATGCAGCGGGGGGTGAAGAAGGCAAATGATAATGTTGGGTTTCATAGTGAAAGAATTCAATGACGGGAGCTGGGATATCTTGCTGCAACTTTACAGGGCACTGGTAAGATTACACCTTGAATACTGCATGCAGTTTTGGTCTCCTTAGCTGAGGAACGATATCCTGGTTATTGAGGGAGTGTATAGCAGACTGTTTACCAGACTGATTCCTGGGACTGCAGGACTGTCATATGGGCAGAGATTGGCTTGGTTAGGACAAGTTCACTAGAGTTTAGAAGAATGAGGATGGATCTCACAGAAACCTATTCAATTTTAACAGGATTGATGAGGGAAGAGCGGTAGATGTGACCTATATGGACTTCAGTAAGGTGTTCGACAAGATTCCCCATGGGAGACTGATTAGCAAGGTTAGATCTCACTGAATACAGGGAGAACTAGCCATTTGGATACAGAACTGGCTCAAAGATAGAAGACAGAGGGTGGTGGTGGAGGGTTGTTTTTCAGAATAGAGGCCTGTGACCAATGGGGTGCCACAAGGATCGGTGCTGGGTCCTCTACTTTTTGTCATTTAAATAAAAGATCTGGATGCGAGCATAACAGGCATAGTTAGTAAGTTTGCAGATGACACCAAAATTGAAGGTGTGGTGGACAGCGAAGAAGGTTACCTCGGATTACAATGGGATCTTGATCAGATGAGCCAAAGGGCTGAGAAGTGGCAGATGGAGTTTAATTCAGATAAATGCAAGGTGCTGCATTTTGGCAAAGCAAATCTTAGAAGGACGTATACACTTAATGGTAAGGCAAAAGTGAGGACTACAGATGCTGGAAATCAGAGTGTAGATTAGAGTGGTGCTGGAAAAGCACAGCAGGTCAGGCAGCATCCGAGGA